>NC_061094.1:60840367-60872867 GCF_015104395.2 Macrobrachium nipponense
AAAATATCTTTACTAATTTTCTTCAGTTAAACCTGCAGTTTTTAATCTGAAATATTAGTGAGTTCCTCGAGTCTCTCTCTCTCTCTCTCTCTCTCTCTCTCTCTCTCTCTCTCTCTCTCTCTCTCTCTCTCTCTCTCATTTGGGAGAAGCATTACTGAACGTATAAGGTATGTAATTTGAGAATATTGAACTACGTATAAAATGCAAATAGCGTCTGTAGCTCATTGGCTAATAAATTCAGATAAGAAAACTTTTTTGTATAAATAGACGAATAAATAAAATCTGAAGCAACATCATGAATTGCTTGCTGGCAAATGAAGATTTATTAGACGTGATGAGGTAGCTAAATTTAACATGTCCTTCAACTATGCAACACGTTTTGATAAAACCAAGGATGAAGTTATTCTAATTTTAGGATTCTTGTACGTCAGAGTTCTTCATTATCTTCGTGTTTATCATTTTTAGTTAAGATTAACCAGGGTGCGGTGGTTTAGATAATTCCAAATCTTATGTATTGTGAGAGAACGTCCTGTGAAAAGAGGAAGACTGTTTCTTTCACGAAACAAAGAAACATCGCAAGAAATTCTCAAGTTATGGTTAGATGATCAACATGGCTGACTCCAGAGTTTCTAAACTTAATCTCATTATTGTTTCTTTCAAGAAACAAAGACAACATTGCAAGAAATTCTCAAGTTTTGGGTCGATGGTCAACATGGCTGACTCCAGAGTTTCTAAACTTAAACTCATTATCATAAGGAAAGTAAAGAGGTACCAAACTGACTTGGCTATATGAATTCCAGCAGGTCTTGAGAGTAATGACCGAAGTAGTATGTGTAAAAAAACAAACAGAAATAATAAAGCATTGACTTAAGCTACATGGAGAGTGGACCTGAAGTCTTTTAAGAAGCCAATGCACTTTTGTAAATGCATACATTGCCCCCTCCACGTATGTATAGACATACATTCAAGCACATCTTTTTTTATAGCCCGTACAGTCATGATGCTTGGCAGCAGCTCCTTCGAGTGCTTTCGTCTTGACTGATGCCGGCTACTTGCTCAGACAACATTAACGAGCATTGCTTGCATTGTCTTGTGCTAGTCATCACATCAGGTATTCTGTTGATAGAATGTATAAAAGGATCTCCTCCTCCTCCTCCTCCTCCTCCTCCTCCTCCGACTCCTCCTCCTCCAAAATTTTATTGCTTCGGATGTTCATGCAAATTCATATTGTATTGCTGTGTTGAGCCGCCTGGTCAGTGACATGAAAGGAACTTTTGCTAATGCTGTGGTTTTTTTTAAAGAAATTTTATATTTTTATTTTCGTTACATTGGAATCCTGAGCCCGCGTGTCTACACACATACGCACACACACACACACACACACACATACAACACACCCACACGAGAGAGAGAGAGAGAGAGAGAGAGAGAGAGAGAGAGAGAGAGATTGGTAGATAATCTTTCGTAAATGCGTATTACATCTCATTTATATGCTTACCAACGCGGCTTCGATAACCAGCACTTTCCCAACGCCAGATAGATAAAAAAAAAAAAAAAAAAAAAAACCCCATATGCAGAATTTATAAAAAAAAAAAAAAAAAAAAAAAAAAAGTTACGGTTACATGCTTTCATTACAAAATAACTAAATAAAACTATTCTCTCTTAGTACTGCCACAGGTAAACCGACCAGGTGTGTCCGATTAAAATTTCGACCGTGCGCCCTGCATCGCCTTCTAGGCTTGAAAATCCTTATCGTCCGGGTCGAGGCTTAGGTGTTATGCACTCTCTAGTTATGCGCACTCTATAATCTAGACCTTGGTCCGGATGGCATATTCCCGAGCTGTAACCGAGTACCGGAACCTTCCCTTGAAAAAGCGGGAAGTCGTATCTTGAAAACTAAGTTTTAGAATCTTCTTGAATTTAATCCCATTATGTTTCCCAGACCCATATTACCTATAGAAGTTACTAACTAACCTAACCTAACCTAACCTTTTTTTTGGCCGGCCACCTCGGTGGTCGCGAGTTCGATTCTCGGCCATTCCATGAGGGGTCAGAGATGTGTATATTTCTGGTGATAGAAGTTCACTCTCGACCGTGGTTCGGAAGTCACGTAAAGCCGTTGGCTCCGTTGCTGAATAACCACTGGTTCCATGCAACGTAAAAACATCATACAAACAAACTAACGTAACCTAACCTAACCTAACCTATGGGCATGGCAAGAAAACTTGGGCTGATCCAATACTAGTATACATCACGGGACCATAAACGTATCCTTCACTTTGATACTCTTTCAGGAATACTAAGGATCCTTATATACTAATTTTTAGAATGGCGTAAATTGTAAATCTTCATTGTCATATTTCACGAAAGTGGGAAGGTGGTAGTCGTAGTGATATAGCTTATATTAAGATATAAGAGGATATTTTTAATAATATTATTAGTTTTATTTAAGAAAATGAGAGGAATTTGTTTCTTTATTATTGTTACTGATGCATAGGAATTCGCAATGTGTGTGGTTTATAGGTCTTCAGTTCCATTTGCGCTTTTTACAAAATCCTTTATTATTATTATTATTATTAATGACTGACTGAGTGCCGATGAATTATGTATCAGTTTCTCAGCCTCTCTACATTTTGATAAAGTTTGTGTGAAATGGAGTCATCTTTCGAAATATTATTATTATTATTATTATTATTATTTCTTTTTGTTCTATCACAGTCCTCCAATTCGACTGGGTGGTATTTATAGTGTGGGGTTCCGGGTTGCATCCTGCCTCCTTAGGAGTCCATCACTTTTCTTACTAAGTGCACCGTTTCTAGGATCACACTCTTCTGCATGAGTCCTGGAGCTACTTCAGCATCTAGTTTTTCTAGATTCCTTTTCAGGGATCTTGGGATCGTGCCTAGTGCTCCTATGATTATGGGTACGATTTCCACTAGCATATCCCATATTCTTCTTATTTCTATTTTCAGATCTTGATACTTATCCATTTTTTCCCTCTCTTTCTCTTCAACTCTGGTGTCCCATGGTATTGCGACATCAATGAGTGATACTTTCTTCTTGACTTTGTCAATCAACGTCACGTCTGGTCTATTATTATTATTATTATTACTATAATTATTATTATTATTATTATTATTATTATTATTATTATTATTATTATTATTAATAGCTGTCTGAGTGCCTTTGAATTATATATCAGTTTCTCCATCTCTCTACTTTTTAATAACGTTTGTGCGAAATGGGGGTGTCCTTCCGAGATATTATTATCATTAGTAGTAGTAGTAGTAATAGTAGTAGTCGTTGCCTTTGTTGTAGTGCTATCCTGAAACCTCTCTCGGGTCGAGTGACCTAAGTCAGGTAGAATCTGGACCGCTTTGGTATTCAGCTATTTCCTGCGCATATTTCTGCTGGAAGGGGCCTGGTTCTTCCATCGCTTGAATTTTAAGGCACATGTCTAATTTTTTTCCAACCATCAATTTAAGTAAATTTTTTTTTCATATTGAAGACCACAATAATGTTTTACCGTTTGCATCCAATGACGTTAAAATTAAAGTTATTGATTAAAAAATGTTACTTCATCCTGGAGTATTCTTGAAATTAAAACCTGTTAATGCCAGTTATTTATTGTTAATTTTTCATGTTATGTCATTTTTGAAGAGTGATACCATCATTAATCGTTAATTTTTCATGAAATATATCTATATATATATATATATATATAATATATATATATATATATATATATATATATATGTATGTATGTATGTATGTGTGTGTGTGATTACAAACACACACACACACACACACCATATCTCAGCCAACACTGCGCCACTCAACTCAAAGAGCCTCCGTGAAATTCCACCACTCACGCCTTTCCTGTGCTTTGTCTTCCACGAATCTCCACTGCTTCCATCCTCCTTGCTCAGTTGACAAGGGTAGGCTTGATCTTCCAACTCTTCTGTTGACCACAGGAACCCAGTTGATATAATCTGCATATGGATTTCAGTTGTTTTCATTGTATGTAGTGTCATGTCGTGGTCTGTCCTGCCTCCTGATTTCTTAATATCCTTCATAAATTTTAATGTTAGATCTACAAAAGCTTATAGATAGTTTCATTAATCACACGGTTTAGTTGTATGTGTGTGCGCGCTTGACGATGTCGCGTACTCAGATGACGAAAAGTATGTTGTGGGGGGGGTGTAGAACATTTCCGTCTCTCAGCCAAGCCCTTATCAGTGCGGCCTCTTTGGGCATAGTTAAACAGCATGTTATTTTTATTGTTTTTCATCGTTTTATTATTTTTATTGCATTGACCAGAATTGATTTTATGCAGATATGAATGCATAGATTATAGCTTCTTTTAATAAAATACACAGAATTTACGATTATGTGAGAATATGTCGAGATGCCTTAGAAGCAAGCGAAGGAAATTCAGCCAAAAATAATAATAATAATAAAATAAAATACTGAAGAAACTCAAGTTGTAAAATAAGTAATAAAAACTACAAAGATTGTTATTTTCATCTAATGAAAATGTACAACCAATCGAATGGAACAAACTCACTCGATGAAGACCATCAACTTTCAAAGCAATCTCCTGCAGATTGAGGTACTTTTTATGTATATGAAAACGAAGTGACAGCTAGATAAATCAACGAAGGTGATTCATCATACTCGCGTGTATACGCACGAGTTACCATACTGACAACAAATTGAACAAACTGGATTTTTTCGTAGAACTTTGAGATAGTGAGAAGCCTTGCGTAAATATAAATCTTAGATAAAATTCTGGCCAAACACTAATATATTGTTATTATTATTATTATTATTATTATTATTATTTTATTTTTTTATTTTTTTATTTTTTATTTTTTTTTTTTGTTTTTTTTTTTTTTGCTCTATCACAGTCCTCTAATTCGACTGGGTGGTATTTATTTATAGTGTGGGGTTCCGGGTTGCATCCTGCCTCCTTAGGAGTCCATCACTTTTCTTACTATGTGCGCCGTTTCTAGGATCACACTCTTCTGCATGATCCCTGGAGCTACTTCAGCCTCTAGTTTTTTCTAGATTCCTTTTCAGGGATCTTGGATCGTGCCTAGTGCTCTATGATTATGGGTACAATTTACACTGGCATATCCCATATCCTTCTTATTTCTATTTTCAGATCTTGATACTTATCCATTTTTTCCCTCTTTCTCTTCAACTCTGGTGTCCCATGGTATTGCGACATCAGTGAGTGATACTTTCTTCTTGACTTTGTCAATCAACGTCACGTCTGGTCTATTTGCACGTATCACCCTATCTGTTCTGATACCATAATCCCAGAGGATCTTTGCCTGATCGTTTTCTATCACTCCCTCAGGTTGGTGCTCGTACCACTTATTACTGCAAGGTAGCTGATGTTTCTTGCACAGGCTCCAGTGGAGGGCTTTTGCCACTGAATCATGCCTCTTTTTGTACTGGTTCTGTGCAAGTGCCGGGCATTCGCTTGCTATGTGGTTTATGGTTTCATTTTTCGTATTGCACTTCCTACATATGGGAGAGGTGTTATTTCCGTCTATCGTTCTTTGAACATATCTGGTTCTTAGGGCCTGATCTTGTGCCGCTGTTATCATTCCTTCAGTTTCCTTCTTTAGCTCTACCCTCTGTAGCCATTGCCATGTGTCATCGCTGGCTAGTTCTTTAGTCTGTCTCATGTATTGTCCGTGCATTGGTTTGTTGTGCCAGTCCTCTGTTCTGTTTGTCATTGTCCTGTCTCTGTATATTTCTGGGTCTCCGTCTACTTTTATTAGTCCTTCCCATGCACTCTTTAGCCACTCGTCTTCACTGGTTTTCAGATATTGCCCCAGTGCTCTGTTCTCGATGTTGACGCAGTCCTCTATACTTAGTAGTCCTCTCCCTCCTTCCTTTCGTGTTATGTACAGTCTGTCCGTAGTTTGCTCTTGGGTGTAGTGCTTTGTGTATTGTCACACGTTTCCTGGTTTTCTGATCTATGCTGCGGAGTTCTGCCTTCGTCCATTCGACTATTCCTGCGCTGTATCTGATTACTGGCACTGCCCATGTGTTTATGGCTTTTATCATATTTCCGGCGTTGAGTTTTAACTTGAGTATCACCTTGAGTCTGCATATATTCTTTCCTGATCGTCTCCTTCATTTCTTGGTGTTTTATATCCCCTCCTTCCATTATTCCCAGGTATTTGTATCCAGTCTCATCTATGTGTTTGATGTTGCTCCCATCTGGTAGCTTTATCCCTTCAGTTCTCGTTACTTTGCCTTTTTGTATGTTGACTAAGGCGCATTTTTCTATTCCAAACTCCATCCTGATGTCCCCAGATACAATCCTTACAGTCTGGATTAGGGTATCTATTTCCTTGATGCTCTTCCCATACAGCTTGATGTCGTCCATGAACATCAGATGGTTGATTGTGTTTTCCCTCTTTTCTTGAGTTGATACCCGGCATCCATCTTCTGTAGTACTTTTGTCATGGGAATCATGGCTACTACGAAGAGTAGTGGGGACAATGAGTCGCCCTGGAAGATTCCTCTCCTGATTTGTTAGTATTGTATTCCAGTTGTGCATTGTATTTTTGAGGAAGCTGATGGTGTTTTCCTCTGCCCATATTTTTCAGGCATTCTATTAGCCGTGTGTGGTATCATGTCGAAGGCTTTCTTATAGTCTATCCCATGCCATGCTTAGGTGGTTTTCCTTCTCCTACTGTTGCTTCATTATTATTATTATTATTATTATTATTATTATTATTATTATTATTAGTATTATTATTGATTATTAATTATTATTATTATTATCATTATTTTATTATTAGTTATTATTATTGATTATTATTAGAGGAGGTAGAGAGGAGTACAGAAAGCAGTAAAGTGGGGGAACTGGAAAGAAATAAACGATAATGCATAATGTACCGGATGTGTAAGAGATATATAAAGAACGAAAAATAATAAAGTTTTTATATATAAAACACTGGGAAAGTTTATAAGATGTGAGATTCTTTACGTGAGATTTTAAGGTTAATTTTGTTAGAATAAACTCGCTTACCGTAACAGACAACGACAGTAAATTAGATAAAATCATACAGTGCAGAGCTACAGAAAACTTTTCTATATATATATATATATATATATATATAATTAGATAGTTGATAAAAAGAATATGTATATATATATATATATATATATATAATATATATATAGATATATATATATTATATTATATATATAAGCAAGAAATCCTGGGCTCATTCCCCGGGGGTGTATTTTCCGCCTCTGTTGGCCTAGCAGTGAATTAGCTAGACTGAATTACTAGACTGTGTCGCATCATAGTCAAAGGGAAGAAGGGCATGGTCCAGCAACCCCATCCCCAAATAATTGCGGAGGATCAGATATTGAAAAGAAATTCCCGTATTTACTTCTCATATTGTCTTCACCTCTGCACGTTTCAATTTTGCATTTCACACTTTCTGAAGATGCGGAATTCTCGTAATAACCGGGGGTGATAGCGGGAAAGACAGAGAGAGAGAGAGAGAGAGAGAGAGAGAGAGAGAGAGAGATAGAGAGAGAGAGAGAGAGAGTAGAAGTGTGTACGTGGTAATCTTAATTTCATAGATTTGTTATATGAAGTCGATTCCATTTTGTTTTTGCTTTCATTATTTTTATTTTATTGTCACTCTCTCGGTCTTTCCAATTTCTCTTTATGCCTTAGTTCACTTCCTGTTTATCTGCATTTACTCCTCTGTTATTATTATTATTATTATTATTATTATTATTATTATTATTATTATTATTATGGGCAACAAGGCAAAGGGGGGTATGAACTTGCATTATAAACTAACTCGAAAGAAAACGCAAAAATGAAAAAAGCTAATTATATATATATATATATATATATATATATATATATATATATATATTATATATAAAGGTATAAGCCACGAAAGAAAATAAACAACGGAGTTTCCTTGCGGAAACTCCGTTGTTTATTTTTCCTTCGTGGCTTATACCTTTATTTATGGATTTATCACGTTCCAAAACTTTCGTGATTCAGTGATGCATATATATATATAGTATACGTATATATATATATATATATATATATATATATATATATATATACTATCTATATGATATATGATATATATACTATATATATAATATATATATATATATATATATATATATATATATATATATATATATATATATGTGTGTGTGGTGTGTCGTGTGTGTGTGTGTATGTATGTATGTATATAAGTATTTTCAGGCTGGTAGCTGGATGAAAAAACTAAATCTCGTTGAAAAAAAAAAAAAAAAACTGAATCGCGTTGAAAAAAAAAAAACTAAATCTCGTAAAAAAAAAAAACTGAATCGCGTTTGAAAAAAAAAAACTAAAATCTCGTTGAAAAAAAAAAACTGAATCGCGTTGTTGAAAAAAAAAAAAACAAACTAAATCTCGTTGAAAACAAAAAAAAAACAAAAAAATGAAAATCGTGTTGAAAAAAAAAAAAACTAAATCTCGTTGAAAAAAAAAAAAACTGAATCACGTTGAAAAAAAAAATAAATCTCAAAAAAAAAAAAAACGAAATTGCGTTGAAAAAAAAAAAAAAACGAAATCTCGTTGAAAAAAAAAACAAAAAAAACTGAATCACGTTGAAAAAAACAAAAAAAAAACTAAAAAATCTCCGTTGAAAAAATAAAACTGAATTTGCGTTGAAAAAAAAAAAAAACTAAATCTCGTTATGAAAAAAAAACTGAATCGCGTTGAAAAAAAAAAAAACAATCTCGTTGAAAAAAAAGTGAATCGCGTTGAAAAAAAAAAAACTAAATCTCGTTGAAAAAAAAAAAACTGAATCGCGGTGAAAAAAAAACCTAAATCTCGTTGAAAAAAAAAAATGAATCGCGTTGAAAAAAAAAAAACTATCTCGTTGAAAAAAAAAAAAAGAATCGCGTTTGAAAAAAAAAAACTAAATCTCGTTGAAAAAAAAATGAATAACGCGTTGAAAAAAAAAAAAATCCTCGTTTGGAAAAAAAAAAAAAAAACTGAATCGCGTTGAAAATAAAATAAACTAAATCTCGTTAAAAAAAAATGAATTGTTTAAAAAAAAAAAAACTAAATCTCGTTGAAAAAAAAAAAAAACTGAAAAAAAATCGCATTGAAAAAAAAAAACAATCTCGTTGTTGAAAAAAAAAGAACTGATTCGCGTTGAAAAAAAAAAAATTGAATTCTCGTTGGGAAAAAAAAAAATGAATCGCGTTGAAAAAAAAAAACACAATCTCGTTGAAAAAAAAAAAAAAAAATAAAAAAAACTGAATCGCGTTGAAAAAGAAACTAAATCTCGTTGGAAAAAAAAAAAAACTGAAAATCGCGTTGAAAAAAAAAACTAAATCTCGTTGAAAAAAAAAAAACCGAATCGCGTTACGAAAAAAAAAAAATCTCGTTGAAAAAAAAGAAAAAGTGAATCGAAAATTGAAAAAAAAAATTCTAAAATCCTTTGAAAAAAAAAAAAACGAATCGCGTATGGAAAAAAAAAATCTCTGAAAAAAACGAAAAAAATTGAATCGCCATGAAAAAAAAAAACTAATCTCGTTGGAAAAAAAAAAATGAACGGTTGACAAAAAAGAAAAACTAAATCTCGTTTTTGAAAAAAAAAAAACTGAACGCATTGAAAAAAAAAAACTAAATCTCGTTGAAAAAAAAACAAAAACTGAATCGCTTGTTGAAAAAAAAAAAAAAGCAAAAAGAAAAAAAAAAAAACTAAATCTCGTTGAAAAAAAAAAAAAAAAACAACTGAATCGCATTGAAAAAAAGAAAAACTAAATCTCGTTTAAAAAAAAAAAAAACTGAATCGCGTTGAAAAAAAAAAAAAACTAAAAAAACAAATCCTGAAAAAAAAAAAAAAACTTGAATCGCGTGAAAAAAAAAAAAAAAACTAAATCCCGTTGAAAAAAAAAAAAACAAAAAACTGAAATCCGTTGTGAAAAAAAAAAAAAACCTAAAATCCCGGTTGATAAAAAACTAGAATCGCGTTGAAAAGCCTCTACTATAAAAACAGGACGAGGTTCCTTTTGTTGCAGCCCCCCCCCCCCCCCTCTCTCCCCCCACCCCCCGTCCGCCGCCGCGCCGCCGCCTTTGGTTAAGGTGTTCTACCTTAAAGCCTTCCTTGCTATAGGATGTAGCTACAAAATATTCCTCCACATTATGATGGGTCACGTTTTGATAGAGCCATTCTGGTTAATGTCATATAGATTTAAATGAGATTTTTATATTTTTATAATGATTGTGATTTTAACGCATTTTGATTATCAGTTTTATGAGGTAGTTACAGTTGAATATGAAATTTCCTCTCTCTCTCTCTCTCTCTCTCTCTCTCTCTCTCTCTCGTCTCTCTCCTCTCCTTTTCTCTCCTCCTCTCTCTTTTATTTCTCTCGGTTCACTCTCACTCATCTTCGCCAAACATACCTCTTCGACAATCTGCAACCTCCCCCCCCCCCCCCCCCCCCCCCCCCCCCCCCCCCCACCCCCTCCCCCCCCCACCCCCCCCCCCCCCCCCCCCCCCCCCCCCCCCCCCCCCCCCCCCCCCCCTCCCCCCCCCCCCCCCCTCCCCCCCCCCCCCCCCCCCCCCCCCCCCCCCCCCCCCCCCCCCCCCCCTCTCTCTCTCTCTCTCGCTCTCTCATCTCATCTCTCTCTCTCTCTCTCTCTCTAAGACTCGTACTCCCTCATTGCCTCATAAGGAATGT
The DNA here is from genome assembly GCF_015104395.2 of Macrobrachium nipponense. Lineage (NCBI taxonomy): Eukaryota > Metazoa > Arthropoda > Malacostraca > Decapoda > Palaemonidae > Macrobrachium > Macrobrachium nipponense. The sequence goes on from NC_061094.1 coordinate 60,851,120, forward strand.
TGTTATTTCCCCTGTGACCGGTCGTACCTCTTCCTCCTCCTCCTCCTCCTCCTCCTCCACTCTAGAGAGTGCAGTGAGAGTGAACTTCGTAACTTGGGCGCTTCATTTTGTCACTTATGGCCTGCCAGCGGTGCTCACAAGGTCATTGCACGGCCTCAGAATTTCTGCCACTGATTTATGTACATGTTAAGAATTGTTTTTTTTTTATTCTTATTTTTATTGCCTTCAAATTGGGTTTTTTTTTTTTTGGCCTCAGAGTTTTTCTCTTTAGATTGATTGAATTTTTTCATTTTGCCTCGGAATTTTTTTTATATATGTACATGTTAATGATTTTTTCATAATTCTTGCATTTTATTGCCTTTAACTTGACTGGTATATATTTTTTGTCTCAGAATATTGCCTTAATTGTTGTTTTTGATGGATGGATGTGTCAGATGTTTATTTATTGTTATTTTTTTGCCTGTAACTTGATTGATGTGATTATTTTGCTGTTTTCTCTCCAATATTTTGATTTTATCGTTTGACAACCTTCTTTTATTAATTTGTTTGTATCAATTCTTGGTCCTTTAAAAATTACGTTATTAAAGTATTTATTTATATACAGATTATTCTTTTGGCAAATCAAATTGTCTCCAGTACATTCATTCTTACCAAAGAAAACCAATGACGTTCAGATATATACCCCTGTAAAACACTTTCCTTGTAACTTTTTTCTATTCTTTTATCTTATTAGACTTATTTACATAATATTGCCAGTTCTTCTCTGGCCGTGTTCATTTGACTTGTCCAGGTTTGCAACACATGTCGACGACAGGTCATCGACCTTGACAATATTGACTGAATAAAGAAGTATCATTATCTTCATTCCAGTCGAGGTCAAGAGAATATTATGCATTTTTTTTCTGTGGATTTATTTCTTCTTTTTGCAATTTTTTTAATTATTATTTTTTTACTTTGTCAGTTTTTCAATTTTTGGTCATCTCATTTTTCATTATTGTAACGGTTTCCCTCTGTGCCCTCTGATATATGCCTCAGTTCAAGGTCATTGAGTAGGTTATGGTTGTTTTGTAATATGCACTGATATAAACCATGAAATAGCTTCATGCATTAAATTTCAAATGTATATGAAGCTTTTATGCTGTTACATCTTATATATACCCCCATTCAAGGTCACAGGTCAGGGTCACGGAGCAAGTTACAGTTGTTTTGTAACATGCAGTGACATAAACCTTGAAATGGTTACAAGATTATAATTACATTCACCGTATCATACTCTTGGACTTTTTAATTAAAGATATATCTTACCTTAATTGACCCAAGTTTAGCAGTATGAACCTGGTCTTCAGTCGACTGTAGTGTATCGCATTCAGTAAGGAGAAAGGCTTGAGGAGCCACTATATCGAAATGAAAAGGCTTGAGAACCTGAAGACGTATTGTTTGATAAAAAAAAAAAAATAATAGATGTCTATTTACATAAACATCGCTTCGCTGTCTTGTCCTCAATTCAAGGTCGTCTTGACCTCTCCAACATTTACATTCTCTCTCTCTCTCTCTCTCTCTCTCTCTCTCTCTCTCTCTCTCAACATCATTATCTGTCCACCTGAGGTTTTTCTTCGGTCCTCGGTCATTTACCCTTTTTCTCCTGAGATCTGCTCCCACCTGTTTTTGACAGTTGCTACAGTGTTCCAGTTTTGTCATGCGAACTTCGGCTTCGTGTAACGCGATTTTAAACATTCAAAAGAATTTATTATTCATCTGAATTTTCTTTTCTGGTATCTTTTGAATATCAAAAGTATTTATTTCCATTTTCACAACAGTTGTACTTGTCAATCTTTGCCCTGATATTGATAATATCCAGTAGCTGATCGGAAACCAAAGCCAGCGTCACCGCCAATCGCCGACGATTCAGACAAAGTGTTTTTAAGAAGTCTCGCCGATGTCCCTCATGAATTTTCGCTCCCTCAACAGTTTCCATAATTCAAGAGACACCCCTCACCCCCTCCCCACTGCTGCTGGCCAAGACCAAGAGCTCGTCTGGAAGGCAAGAGAGCTTTTGGGCAAAAGAGAGAGAGAGAGAGAGAGAGAGGAGAGAGAGAGAGAGAGAGAGAGAGGTCACATAAATCTGATCTGGAAGAAAGAAAGAAGGAAGGATCATAGGTGGCTGTGTAGCCAATCAGAATGATGGGTTAATTACGGCCACGCCCTCTTTTATGAGCCATGACTACGCTCGCCTTTTCGGACAGTTTTTTTTCCTTTTTTTCCTTTTTAGACTTATTTCGCTAACTGACATACGAGCATTTAGAGGACTTTTTAATTTTCATTTTTATTCTCGTTATTTTTCTAAATATAACTTAAAATATTTAGGTGTTAATGTACAACAAATAATTAGCAATTTAAGATAACAGACACTTGACATGAAAGCTAGTCTATGCTGTCATTATAATAACACAACGCTTAATAGCGTTTTTTTTTTTTGTCTTGCAAGGTGAATACCCTTCGCAAATATAAAAAAAGAAGAAACGCAAGGCACTAAAAACGAGGAAAAATGTCCTCAGAAACGAGATAATAACACTCAGGCAATGACCCCATAAGAATTGGGCTCCTGCAAATGGGGTATTTTCATAATTGTAGTTACTATTAGTAGTAGTGGGTGGTAGTTGTAGTAGTAGTAGTAGTAGTTAATGAGGTTTGTAGTTATGGTTTAGTGATTGGAATATGTTATTGATGTTTTTGATGTTTAGAGAAGAAGTTGTTGAACAACGTCAGTTTTGCACAAAGTGACTTAAACAAAAAAATCAATATACATACACAAATTATTACCCTTGATACACATACATTATTCAACACATACACCAAAAAGAAATGCGGCGTACACACACACACACACATTACCGTATGTTTACACGTAGCGTATTCAACATATACACAAGAAGTACCATGAACACACACACGCACACACTATTACCGTAGATACACACACACGGAATTCAATATATACACAAACGCAAGTACCCAGAAATATTGTGCACTCACATTATCACCGTACACACACATACACACAAAAATCTGTGCACATGTACCCAGTAATACAGTGCACTCACACACACACACACACACGCCAATACCCAGTTGTCACGACATCCCCAGGGTATAAGAATGCTGTCGGACGGGCTTTGCAAAAACTGGCTCCATCTTTGCAAGTCAATTTAACAGTATCTTGCGAGATGCTCCCTGAACGTGTATCGGAGAAGGATTCTCTCTCTCTCTCTCTCTCTCTCTCTCTCTCTCTCTCTCTCTCTCTCTCTCTCTCTCTCTGGTGTTTTATTCGAAGATATTTACGTGTACTTATCATTCTCCTGGCGTTATTAGTCTTTTGTAATGGCGTATCTCTCTCTCTCTCTCTCTCTCTCCTCTCTCTCTCTCTCTCTCTCTCTCTCTCATGCAAAAGATGTGTCAAGACGAGTCTGGTTATATATAGTTATCAAATTCAGACTTCTTCATGATTTAATTAAGAAACTGACAAGATCTATAAAGAAAATCGGAAGACATGAAATTAGTAACAAATTCCGATATGTTGGGACGCAAATAGTGGTATAAGGAAGCGATGGATCTCCGGTGGTAGATGATTATGAAAAAGGGGAAATCGGAAGCGGGGAAGGAGTTCCAGATCTTGACCTTGGGACCCGATGGTGGAATAGAATATATATATGTATATATATATATATATATATATATATATATATATATATATATATATATATATATATATATATATTATATTTACATATATATATATATATATCTATATATATATATATATATATATATATATAATATATATATATTATTATTACCCTATATATATTATATATATATATATATATATATATATATATATATATATATATATATATATATATATATATATATATATATATATATATATATATATATATATATATATATATATATATATAGTATATATATATATATATTATATATATATATATCCTCAATGTTGCTTTTATTATTATCTTCCTGTGAATATTATTTTTGAAACGGATCTAAACCCCCCTGCTCTCTCTCTGTCTCTCTCTCTCTCTCTCTCACCTCTCTCTCTCTTCTCTCTCTCTCTCTCTCTCTCTCAATGCGCGTTCTAGTGTCACTTTGGTGTCACAGCAAAACTCGTTGGCCTTCCCCACCCCCCCCCCCTCTTTTTTTAAATCATTCAAACTTCGATCGTGATTAGTATTGTGGTTTAATACAAAGGTCGCTTTTATTTTCAAGAAAAATAATGAATTCGATTTGGATAACTTTTCCCTCTTTATCCTCTTTCACATGTTATTCCTCTTTCGTTATTGACTGCATAACCCCCCCCCCCCCCCCCCCCCCCCTTCTCTTCCTCCATTCTTTCGACCTCGTATATACACACTTAACGTTCCCCAATCTCCCTGAACCTTCGTGGAAATCACGAACTCAAGAGTCAGACTGGCTTCTGTGTGTCTCAAACCGTTAACTTTTAGAACACAGCATCCTGACACTTCCTTTGTTTCCTGGGTCATATTTTTGACTGGCCTTGGTTCAGGAGGGAAGTTTGTCATGGCGTAACACTTGAAGTTAATACAAGAATTTTTTTAACAGTTTTTCCCGTCTCGGTGTCTGTAATAATAAGAAAATGTTAATCATTAGTTATTGAATTATTTATCTAATTACCCAAAGAAAACGGCACTTGGTGTGGAGTTGTTCATTTTGACCTATAACGGTGAAATGCTCGAGTTGAAGTATTTAATCCTGCATTCCCTCTTGTTAAGATACTTTCTTATTATTATTATTATTATTATTATTATTATTATTATTATTATTATTATTATTATTATTATTATTATTATTATAGTTTTTTGTCTATCACAGTCCTCCAATTCGACTGGGTGTTATTTATAGTGTGGGGTTCCGGGTTGCATCCTGCCTCCTTAGGAGTCCATCACTTTTCTTACTATATGCGCCGTTTCTAGGATCACACTCTTCTGCATGAGTCCTGGAGCTACTCCAGCCTCTAGTTTTTCCAGATTCCTTTTCAGGGATCTTGGGTTCGTGCCTAGTGCTCCTATGATTATGGTTACAATTTACACTGGCATATCCCATATCCTTCTTATTTCTATTTTCAGATCTTGATACTTATCCATTTTTTTTCTTTCTCTCTCTTCAACTCTGGTGTCCCATGGTATTGCGACATCAATGAGTGACACTTTCTTGATTTTGTCAATCAACGTCACGTCTGGTCTATTTGCACGTATCACCCTATCCGTTCTGATACCATAGTCCCAGAGGATCTTTGCCTGATCGTTTTCTATCACTCCTTCAGGTTGGTGTGCGTACCACTTATTACTGCAAGGTAGGTGATGTTTCTTGCACAGGCTCCAGTGGAGGACTTTTGCCACTGAATCATGCCTCTTTTTGTACTGGTTCTGTGCAAGTGCCGGGCATTCGCTAGCTATGTGGTTTATGGTTTCATTTTTCGTATTGCACTTCCTACATATGGGAGAGATGTTATTTCCGTCTATCGTTCTTTGAACATATCTGGTTCTCAGGGCCTGATCTTGTGCCGCTGTTATCATTCCTTCGGTTTCCTTCTTGAGCTCTCCCCTCTGTAGCCATTATAATAATTATTATTATTATTACTATTATTTTGAGATGAAAATACCGAATGAATAAAAATAAGCTGACTGAAATTGGCAAATACACGTGTACATAAACCCCTCTCTCTCTCTCTCTCTCTCTCTCTCTCTCTCTCTCTCTCTCTCTCTCTCTCTCTCTCTCTCTCTTCTTCGGAGTTTTACAAACTGTCTGGATAATTAGCCTTATTTGCGTCATAATAATCATCTAATAAAATAATAATAAATAATAATAATAATAATAATAATAATAATAATGGTATTGATGATAATAATAATAAGCTTTAATATTGATATCAGCAGTGTATTTGTAGTGGACACCATCATTATTATCATCATCATCATCATCAGTAATAGTAGATGCATTAGTATTGCAAATTCGAAGTGATTATTTTCTCCTTCGGCAGCGTTAAGCGTAAACATTATTTTTCTCGGTGTTCGATGTTGATATACTTGAGTACTTCACGCCTTTTGCTCACCCCCTCCCCCTCCCCACCCACCCTTCCGCTCTCTCTCTCTCTCTCTCTCTCTCTCTCTCTCTCTCTCTCTCTCTGGGATGGTATTTGGGTAGTTAATAGTGAATAGCTGTCTCTCGCTAAAGTTTTAATGATTCCACTGATTCCATTTGACTTTTTGACTTTTTATGTTCTTTCATATGCAATAATAATAAAAAAAAGGTTGTTTACTTCACTTTTTACAACCTGTCTTTTTATTTCGTTATGATTTGAAGTGTTCCAATGGTGTTTTAATCGATTGCTCAGTAATACATTTTTTTAATTTTTCAACAAGTTGATAGGTAGGAATATTTTTTTTTTTCAGCCAGGCACCTCAGTGGCCTTTAATTTCATGTTTGTTAGTAATTTAGCTGGGTCGTTATTCACATTCGATTTTTTTAAAGCCAAACATTTGATGCTGTAAACCTTCAGTGGGTCAGATATCTCTTATCTGATCAGTAACTAAATCATTGGGTTTTTTCAAGGGTTAAAAATTGTAACTCGTAAGATTACAGAATGATTAGAATTGTAAGATTACAGAATGATTAGAATTGTTTGATCAATGTTGCAGTTTGTATAATCGCCTCTACAAACATTACTTTCGAATGAAAAACATACCGAAATGCATTTACGTATATATTACTGTAATATCTGTAACTTCCAAGCTATGTATATTACGGGAATATTTATAGTATCAAGAAAATATGAACCAGGATTTGATGACGAAATCACCAAGTAACTTCCGTTGTGGACTCCGTCAGTTTTTAAAATCACTCATGATATATTCACAGCTAAGTGAAAGCTGCAGCTAAAGGAATTGCGTACATCATGGGTGCGTAACACTAGTCGAAATGTGTCGTGTGGTTACCGTAGAGTTTTGCACCTTTCGATTTGTGAGCAATTCGAGTGGCGTATTTTCTCTGATCTCCGATTATCTTTTGTTTATCTTTTTTCTTTGTTTTATTAACATGAAGTTATCACGAAACTCAGAAATATTCCATTTGTTGTTGTTGTTGTTGTTGTTGTTGTTGTGTAAAACGAACATGAAGTTACACATTAAATAAATAAAAAGTAAATTGATAGAATTCTACCAATCAGAAACACTATTTTTTATTTATGATCGTGAATTATCCTAAGAGAAGTGTATTCTTTAGGGCTCATTTTCCCACAATAATCTTAACTTTAAACTGATTTTATCATCCAGAGCTTGCTTAGGTGAAGTGATTTAAATTCCTTACCGGAATTTGTGATTTTAAACACTAAAAGGTTTCTTACATATAAATATAAATGTATTAATTTGTATATATTATATAGTATGATATGTATGTATGCATGTATGTATAATGCTCATATATATGTATATATTTATATGTATATGTAAATAAATTCTTCTGTTAAAACAGGATACGTCACAAGTATAAAAGGGCCATTAAAACACTGTTTTAAAGCCAGCTTTAAAACAGTGTTTTATTGGGCCTTTTATGCTTGAGATTACACACACACACACACACACAAACACACATACACACACACTAATCATGAGTGCGCATGCGCGCGAGTCGGTCCTGATGGGATCACCTCAAGAGACAATCATGATAGACATGAAGTCACTCACGGCGTTGCTGTCACGCTTTTTTGGATATAAATGTCAGGGTCAACTTCTACGTAAAAGGCTACAGGAATTGGTCATAGAGGGATGAGGTGTGAAAACCACAGGGGTTGTGATTTTTGGGGGTGGGTGGGGGGGGAGGTTTATAGGTTGGGATGTAATCAGTGGAAGTAGTGGTAGATGGTGATTGAGTGTTTATGAGATGGGGTTATGGGTCTGGAAAATGGCCCTCAAATGTAATGGGTAGGACTAGCTGACACTCTCTCTCTCTCTCTCTCTCTCTCTCTCTCTCTCTCTCTCTCTCTCTCTCTCTCTCTCAGCGTTTTGAAGTTATATGCGTGATTGATTTTTTTACTTTATCATATTTTAAAGGTATGAGAAATTATCTCTCTCTCTCTCTCTCTCTCTCTCTCTCTCTCTCTTCTCTCTCTCTCTCTCCTCTCTCTCTGTTAGCCTTGGAGTTTTGTCTGTGATAGAGAGATTTTTGTAATGTGAAATTATGACTTACAGAATAGTATGTTTATATTTTTTTACCATTTGCAATAATCTTTTAATCTCTTTTTATGGAACCATCGAGGTAAAGAAATGAAGGAAATACGGGCAGATATCGAATTATTCTCTATAATACAATAAATAGAGTTATTATCTATAATATATATAATAAATATATAAGGTAAGTGTGTCAGTAGTGTGTCTGATCTCTCACGTTTGAATTCGGCCAAGACCAACAAAGTCACGCATTGTTTTTTACGATTTTTTTTTTCCTTTTTTATTGTTTAATAGAATTCTGAGGCATTCAGGAAGGGGAGATATTTTTATTCTTCCCGTTGAAAGAATGTGAAGATTACGATTATCAAAGGACTTTTTTATTTATTTATTTTTTAGTTATTCCAAGTAGGAAGTCATTGATGATACCAAAATAAGATATCTTAATCCTGAGTTACTTTAATATTTTCTTTTAAAAGTTTATTTTTTATGGAAACTTTTATTGTAGTGATTTTCTTAATACTTTTTTTTTCTTTACTATTCGAGGGTTTCTTACTGTTACTTAATTTAATATAAATTTTGCTTTTATGTTTATATTTTTTCTTGTAGTAATTTTCTTATTATTTTTTTATTTTACTATTCGAGAGTTTTCTGACTTTCACTTAATTTAATATAAATTATCCTTATATGTTTTATAGATGAGTTTCTATTAAGAAAAAAAAATTCTTTGTATCATAATTAATTCTCCATTCGTTTCCTCTCGCAGATGTGGACATAGAAGACCCGGAATACGAATGCTACAACCACGAAGCCTCTCCTCCGACGGTCCTCATCAGGAACAACTTCAGAGGCTTCTGCAGCACCATGCTGGGCACCTCCCACGCCCCCCTCCCCCTCCCCGTCTCCCACGACTACATCAACTCCCCCGTAACGTCACCAAGAGGCGACCACCACCAGCACCACCGTCCCTCCAGCGCCGAAGCATCCCTCCTGGAGGAGGAACTCCGAGCTGCGGGAATCTACTTCAGGCGCCCTGGATCTCCTCCGAGGATACCCTCCAGATGCCGCACCCTGTCCCCTCCGCCCCCGCGCCCACCCCCCTCGTCGTCGGCGCTGCTGAAGCGCGAGAGAGGCAGCGTCGGGGAAGCAGAGGCCGTGGCAGCGGCGTTGCACGTGCTCGACGCTTCCCTGGCGGGTTTGAGCGGCGGGGAAGACTCCTCTGGTGAAAGTTCTCCCGCTCGGTCGCACGCCTCCACCGTCGTCGAGAGACGCCACCAACAGCAACAGCTTCAGTGTTCCCCGGACTCTCCGCCCGCTGACACCCTCGCGTCGCCTTGCTCCATCTCCTCCTCAGCCGCCGCTCCTCACGGGAATTCCTTCGGCGGCGCCTTCGTCAGAGAAGGAGGAGACTCCTTCTACGGCCCCTCGGAGCCGCCTTCGTCCGGTAACGATCGCGTCGACGCCCCCGAGAATAGTAACGCCGGCAGGAGCCCCCCGAGTGTGCGTGTGTATATCAGTGGTGACCTGAATGACAGTGCGGTGGATTACAATTACGAGTCGGGATTGAGTAGTACCTGCAGTGCGGAGGATAGCAGTAGTCATAGTCACAGCGGCAGGGATCCCGAAGGACGCCTCCACCATCATGAGAAAGGGCCGGAGGACCCAGACCTAGAAGACACAAGAAGAAGAAGTAGACTCGGCAACTCCGACGGGATCATCCGCGGAAGTTACGGACGGGACTCGGCGTCCTCCTCCACCGTGGGCGGAACGGGCGAAGAAGATGGAGGGGGAGAAGGGCCCTTCGAGGGCCCTCTCCACCACCACCTCCCTCACCCGAAGGAGACGTTCAACCTCATCGAGGAGGTATACGTGGACACGAGACCAGCAGTGCCCAGGTCCACCGTCTCAATGCGGGCATACTACCCGGGCGTCAATTACGACTCGTCCTCGTCCTCTTCCCCCAAGAGCTCTCTGAAACCTCCCTCCTCCTCCTCCTCCAGACACCCGGAGAGGGGGACGTCCTTAGACAGCACACAGACGGTGCCAGCGGACAGCGACAGCGGGCATGAGAGCGGTGCCACCAGTCCTTGTGGTACTCTCATCCTCGACGATACCCAGTCACCTCCTCCTTCTCCACCGAACAACCACCATACCCTCAAGACGCACCACCCCGCCGCCATCCATACCCACGCCTCTTCTTCCCTCTCTCACTCCCGCACCTCCAGCCTGCACTCCTGCAGAGGACCTGGAGTGCTGGAGGGGGAGGTGGGCGTGGCCGTCGTGGGCGATCCTACCCACACCGACATGGGCGTGGGCGGAATGGCTCTGGAACCGAGACCGCCCACGCACTTCGTCGTGGTCGCCATAGATTTCGGGACGACGTACAGCGGGTATGCCTTCAGCTTCACCAGAGACCCTGACAGCATCCATATGATGAAGAAATGGGAAGGTAAGATTAGAGTCTTTCGTTTTTTTTTTTTTTTTTTTTTTATCCCCTCCACTTCCAGGATATGTAATGTAATAGTTTCAGTTTGATCTTTTTATTTATTTATTTATTTATTTATTTTTGTTTTTTGACGAATACGTAACCCAAAATTAATTCGTTTTCTAGGTATGTTAAAAAATCTTTATGGATTTTATGTAGAAAGTTTGTCATGGGTTTTATCATTCGTATCAGTGTTCATAAAGTTATGAATCGTTGAAATTTATTATTATTGTTTTTATTATTATTATTATTATTATTATTATTATTAGTAGTAGTAGTAGTAGTAGTAGTAGTAGTAGTAGTAGTAGTAGTAGTAGTAGTAGTCAAGCTAAAATTCTTATACAAACACTATACCTGAGTCCAGTCCCTATTCTATTATAAAACCAAGCCACATACCCTTAGGGTCTTGAAAAGTAGGTTAATTCGTGACCGAGAGAAAAATCATTCGATTTACAAGACTCGATTTGGCAATAAGAAAAGAAAGAAAAGAAAAAAAAGGTGTTTGTCCTTGAGCAATGATCATTCCCCAAGTCCGAAATCGTGGGTGAAACACTTCAACCTTGGGATCTCGAAAAAGAACAGTAATTTCATATTTGTTGACCTTTCCTTCTGTAGAATACTGATAAATATTTGCTACAATACTTACGATGTTATACATATGCATAGAACTTTTAAGTATCTTTCGATTTGTAAATAAAGAGATAATAACTATAAAATTTCACGTGAATACTAGACGAAACAGTTAGATGATTAACGCAGTATTTTTCTTGACATCCCCTGAACATGAAGTGCCAAAGGATATGTAAATTTACCGTAATTATTATTCATCTTCTGAATGATAATGATAACGAAGAATGACTGTAAGATTTTACCTAAAATTTTCCAGCTTTTTAATGATTAAACGAATCTCAGAAGTGTTGCGTTTGTGAGTATTTCTGTAGTTGAGTTTTCAGTGTATATCATGTGTTTAAAAAGTTAAACATTTTGGTAATAATGTTCAATTAAAGAGAGGTCGTTAAAAAGACGATTCAGTGCTTCAATATTCCGAGAGAATATTTACTTAACAAGTGTCCAAGTGTCAACATTTTGAGAATATTTACTTAACAGCTGTCCATATGACCCCGAACAAAAGTAACTCACAGAGGAAACGCCATCTATCCTAGCATAGGAAGTATACGTGATTGTTACCGACAGACGTATACACTCTCACACACACAAGCGTTGCGAATTGGACCGAAAATTATCCCGAAGATTATCCTTTAGCGAATTTGAAGGGTAATTTCGCCACAAGGTCGTATAGGCAGTAATCACTGGTCTTGCTTCCCATACCGACACGGCAGTCGTTGAAGTCGCTTGCATGAAATATCGGTGTAGCTAGGATTTCCCTTCTCTCTCTCTCTCTCTCTCTCTCTCTTCTCTCTCTCTCTCTCTCTCTCTCTCTGCTCAGGCGTACAAGTTAGTAGTCTTAATATTTTTATTGTGTTGCATGTCAGTATTTCTTTTTATGGTTACGATATTTTACGTGATAAAGCGGCGTTTGTTTGTGTAATTTGCTATAATATAATACTTGTTTTATATTTTGCACGTATATAGAGTTTCCATAGACGTCAGTGTAATGTGTAATGAACCTTGCGTCCTTGGGTATCATTCTTCTAAGGTATTTGTTGGATTAATAGTTTGATACGTAGCGCCATTGTTAGACGGTGTATGCCTTGTACCCACAAAAGATCGTAAGCTAGATATTACGTCAGGAGGAGTAGTTGTCCTCTCTCTCTCTCTCTCTCTCTCTCTCTCTCTCTCTCTCTCTCTCTCTCTCTCTCTCTTCTTGTTCTTCTTGTTCTTCTTCTTCTTCTTCTCTTCCAAGTCTTTGTATTTTCATTTTTCATACGGAATATCTCTGACTTAAAAATATAAGACTCAGAGTCATTTGAAAACTGGTGTTATTCTCTCTCTCTCTCTCTCTCTCTCTCTCTCTCTCTCTCTCTCTCTCTCTCTCTCTCTCTCTCTCTCCTTTTTTCTCATTTTGCAAGTCTATTTACCTTAATCAGATTAAAAATATAAGACTTAGTCATTTGAAAACTGGTGTTGTTTTTGTTTTTTTTCTCTCTCCCCTTTTTTTCTCCTTTCCCAAGTCTATGTACTTTAATCAGAGGGATTTTAGGCCCGAAATTATAAGATTTTGATTCAGTTAAAAAAGATAGGTTTTGAAATTTCACGTTTATTTCCATTTTAATGATTACAATTTTAAAAAATCTTATTAACTCCGATCTGGTCACAGTGGTGAGTTTTCCATTTGGTTAACGCTACTAATGAATACAAAATTTTTTTAATATACATTTAAATTCAGCCTTTTCATTCATTTCGTATTAAAAAAAATCATTTTCCGAGATTAAAACGAAAGTAACGAGTTGATTTCAATAAAGAATGAAAAAGAAAAAGTGTTTGAAAGTGACTGGAGTCAAATAATTTTTTTTTTTAAAGAGAGACTTCCGTCTTTTCATGCAAGATTTATTTGCTCTACGTAAAACCGAAGTAACTCATAAATTTCAACGAAATTTAAACAAGAAAATTTTTTTTGAAAGCGATGGGATTTTTTAGTCAAATCATTCTTAAAGAAGCTTCAGTCTTATCATAAAAATATTTATTTGCATAAAGAATTTTATTTGCATAAAATATTTATTTGCATAAAACAATTGCAGAAAAAATTTATTTGCATTAACAAATTTTATCTGCATAAAAAGATTTATTTGCATTGAAAAATTTTATTCGTATAAAAAATTATTTGCATGAAAAATTTATATACATAAAAAGATTTATTTGCATAAAAAGAATGTATTTGCATTTTATGGCTATACTTAAACCGAAAAAAAAAGTTTGAAAGCGAATGGAATGCTAGTAAAAATCATTTTTTGAAAGAGACGATTTTCGAGAACAGGTGGTGCTTGAAAGTGAATACTAATTGAAGAAAAGAAAGTATTTATGTTTATCCTTTTTTTTCATTCTTTCATTATCTTTTCATTTCCTCCTCCATTCAAACTGGAATACTTTTGCACGGTCTCTTGACGACAGTTGGCGTGTAGAGTGACTTGAGAACTTTCACTTATTTCACTTTTTTGACGTTTTAAGTTAATTACATCAGGAAAAAAATAGGGTAGAAATGTGTAAAGTGTAGAATATGAATCGCAGACATACCTTTATTATTATTATTATTATTATTATTATTATTATTATTATTATTATTATTATTATTATTATTATTATTATTATTTATATTTAGAAAATGAAGTATTGTTGCGTGAAGGTTTAGAATTGAAACTGCAAACATACAATATTATTATTATTATTATTATTATTATTATTATTATTATTATTATTATTATTATTATTATTATTATTATTATTATTATTTAGAATATATCATTGTTGCGGGAATGTGTAAAATTAAAATGGAAACTATTATTATTATTATTATTATTATTATTATTATTATTATTATTATTATTATTATTATTATTATTATTATTATTCATGCATAGCACACCCACAGGACCAGAGCCATAAAACAAAGCAATAAAAAAATAAAAAGGTCACATCAACAAACCTGTAAATAAACGTCGACGTCGGTAAAAGTCATCAAGTTTGAAGTCGGTTGTTCACGGCGTCATAAAATAGTATTAAAACTCTACTAGAACATCTGCCATGACCAAACTCAATTATGAGTTTATGTATATGTCTTCTGCTTGCCTTTGCTATTTAGCTCCGTGCATAATATTCATATGGAGCTTTGTTATTTGCAGTCTATAATGGTAAAACATGATACTAAAATCTTGGCGAATAAATGCTTCCGTGATGTTTTTTCTTTTATTGTAATCGTAAGGCTCGTTTAATTTTTTCTTTTTCTTTTTTGTGTGGTTATCTGTCTATCTATCGGCCTATCGATTTATCTAGCTTTTTATGTCAGCAAATGCATGATTCATATTATTATGTACAGTTATATCTCCCTCTCTCTCTCTCACATACATATATATATATATATATATATATATATATATATATATATATATATATATATATATATATATATATATATATATATATATATATACATATATATATATGAGAGGGAGATAGATAGAGAGATAACCACACACATACAAAAAATATTAAACGAGCCTTAACTTTACAATAAAAGTAAAAAAATATCACAGAAGCATTTGCTCGCCAAGATGTTAGTATCATGCTTTACCATTATTGACTGCAAATAAAGCTCCATATGTATATTATGCACAGAGCTAAATAGCAAAGGCAAGCACAAGAGAGAGTGAGAGAGAGAGAGAGAGAGAGAGAGAGAGAGAGAGAGACTGGGACATGTTCTCCCTACCTACAAGTAAAAAAAAATGTAATACACCCAATCTCTAAATAAAGAAATCCTCTCACAGGCGTCTTTGGGCACGCTTCATTATCCACGGAAAACGTGTTGCCCCGGCGTCGATAAGATGATGATACTCTTGATAAAATTTACGACCTGGATTTTTTTTTAATCCCACACTGAGGGCGTGGGCGTATGTTTTTTTTTTTTTTATTTCTCTCTTTCCTTTGGGGGGAACCTCAATTATGCATTGAGCTTGAAGTTTTTTTTTTTTTTTCCCCAAGTTCGAGGTAATGTTTTTTCTTTTCTTTCCGGTTTTTTTTTTTTTTTTTTTTTTTTTTTTTTTAGGTTCGATGCCCGATTCGTCAACCACCTTGTTACAAGTTGCCAGCTTGTGGTGTCTTTCTGTGTGTGTGTGTGCTTTTTTTTATGGGATTAGGGATTGTAGTCTTTGTTTTATTTGGTTATGCCTTTACCCCTGCCTCATGGGCACGTGCGTTAGCGTCTGTATATATTATTTTTAAGTTTCAAGACAAAGTTAACAGCTACAGTATAAATAATGATAGTTTTAAATAATACGAATTTATTGTTATTATTATTATTATTATTATTATTATTATTGTTGTTGTTGTTGTTGTTGTTGTTGAAGAAGAAATGCTCACCACAATTGAAAACAAATAGAGTTGGTAGTTTTACATTTTAAAGAGTTAATAGTAGAAATATTAGCTATTAGTAACTCATATAAACTGCCTTATTATTCAAACATTAAAGTTATTTATTTCTGTTGTAAAATAAACTCAATTTATTTATTTATGTTGTAAAAGCAACAAAGTAACCTTAAAATATAGGCAATAAAAAATTGCTACGAAACAAAAACAATAAAAAAAATTATTATAAAAACAAACAAGTTAAAGAAACACAAACACGTGAGAATAATTAACTCAGACGAAACATGTCGTCCTGATGTTGGTGTCAACACTCTCTCTCTCTCTCTCTCTCTCTCTCTCTCTCTCTCTCTCTCTCTCCTTTTGGGGTCTGTGTTTATTTTCGCGCTCTTAGAGAGTGTGGTCTGTCTTGCTTCAAGCCGAGAGGTCTCGCATAATTCAGATTTGATCGCTAAAAGATAGCTGCAGGTGCGTTCACCCTTTTACGAGAGAGAGAGAGAGAGAGAGAGAGAGAGAGAGGTGGAGGATGGGAGTAGAGGGGAGGCGAGTTTGAAGTCTCCCCTACTAGTTAAGAGGTAATAATAATAATGATATTTCTTTCTGATAAAACTATGAGCAGTATGTAGTTTTATACTTAGTCTCTTATTTCTAACTAATTCTTATAGTGTCTGTTAATGAAAACCTTCTATAAATTAATGTTTGTTTTACTAACATGAAAAGTAACGTTCCGGACGCAGGTAGTGCTGACTGTGGATTCTTTATTTTATATTGTTGTTACGGTAGTTTCTTCAGTTACTTTTTAAGCTTTTTGTTGCTGAAAAATGCCTAGTTTCTTGCAAGTTTAAGTAACCCTTGGTTATGTGACTTATCGTAACTTTTTTGTTATATCCGGGCTTTGGACGTCATGAGTCTATAAACCATCAGTGGCATGGTTGTTATTATTATTATTATTATTATTGATAAATAATATAAATGCTGATGAATGGACAACAAAGAATGCCAAAAAGCAGAAGTTCAAGTGTGCATTTTGCCCCTGTTAATGAACCTGTTTCACACAATAGACTTACTTCCCTTGACAACATCCAAATCACTAGGCCTATCTTCCTGAGATTATATAGATTTATTAACTTGTGGTTCATTACGAGTTTATATTATTATCCTGTGGGCACCATTGGAGTTGGAAAACATAGAGAACTTCAAGGCTGGAGGTAACGGGAGAATTGTTAAAGAATGAAAACACAAGAAAGAAGTGAGTGACGGAGTTTCACAAAGCCCCTTGGACAAACATTCAAGTGGAGCGATCCTGTAATGTTATGACTTATGAAAGCAAAGTACCTTGCAATAATAAAATAAAATAATAAGAACCCTCGAAAGTAAATACCAAGATGAATAAGGAATGAAGATAGCTTGTTCACGGAAAGTTGCAAAAGTTTACCCATCTCTATCTTAAACAGGAACAATTTCCTACGTATTATAAAGATTTCCCTCACGTAAGTCATAAGAGACTTTCTCTGAGTTTTCCCACCGTATCTACAGAGCTGTCAGAATTCTCTTAATTGTTTCTTTGAGTGTAGAGCACCTCCTTTCTGCAAAGGTCCAGTGAAACTCATTTGAAACCGTGTGAACTAGAATCTTGAAAGCCACTGCTACGGTCGTAACTTCTGGTAGCAGCAAACCTCAAGACATTTCTCAAGTGAAATTAGAGATTTGGGAATTTTTAGTGTGAAAATATACGGTATTTTAGTAATATATAGGCCTAGTTGTAAGTAATTTTGGTGTACTGTCCCAGATATTTAGTCAGTTTCATAGATTCCTAACGGTGTAAAGCCCTAGGCTGATAATTTGAGAGTTGAGTGCCATATTCATACTCAATTTTTCTCAATAAGAACTGAATTATTCTGTCATTTCGAAGTCTCTTTATTTTAAAGTTAATTCGCTTTCATTCATAAGTACCATCATAAATCTTGTCATCTTTTTCATCACATTTTAGTTAAAGATAAACTCGATTCACACCTTTTTCTCCTGGTTTTTCTCAAAGTCATTCAAGACTATAAGCATTGCAGAGCTAAATGACCTTCCCTTTCTGCCCCAGGGCGTGACCTTTGCCCCTGAGTACCCTAAATATACCCTCTATATAATTATATAATACGAGGTAACACCTAGACCTACGTAAGGGATACCTATAGCACTCTGTATATGAATATATAATACACTAGTGGATCCAGTTCTACAGTGACCTCTAGGCCTTGTGTGTAGGATAACAGAAGTGGCGTTGTTTAGGTTAGGAGAGTAAGCTCGGGAGAGTGATCTGAGTCACCACTAGGCGCTCTTGTCACTAAACCTGCTTAGGCAGAAGGGTCCCTACTGAAGGCTCCCACCTGGCTTTAGTTGTGTTGTGTCCCGTGCCACATCGGATGGATTGTAGTCAGTCACCAGCGTCGTTTCCAGTTCGTCTCTCCACTAAATGATATGTTTCTCTCTCTCTCTCTCTCCTCTCTCTCTCTCTCTCTCTCTCCTCGTTTGTTATTTGCTCGTCTTCTTCTGCTGTGTTGTTAAGAATAGGTAATTGACAATTAACAGAGGTACATTCATTTTTTTTATTTATTTATTTATTTTTTAATTCTTAGTTTGTGTGTTTTCATTAGGCAATATTGCTGCTCTTCATAATAATAATCTCTCTCTCTCTCTCTCTCTCTCTCTCTCTCTCTCTCTCTCTCTCTCTCTCTTTGTGCGTATGTGTGTTTTTTTCACATAGGCGTATGCAGGTTTTCGTAAATATGTACTTATTATAATATCCTTATATTCTCTGTTTATTTACGTTCTCTTTCACCGTCAAACATTTTGCCTTTACCAGTCATGCATGTCACCTGATAGTCATTGATA
Organism: Macrobrachium nipponense; assembly: GCF_015104395.2. Classification (NCBI taxonomy): domain Eukaryota; kingdom Metazoa; phylum Arthropoda; class Malacostraca; order Decapoda; family Palaemonidae; genus Macrobrachium; species Macrobrachium nipponense. The sequence continues at coordinate 60,869,783 of NC_061094.1, forward strand.
CCCCTCTAAAATTAGCTTACGTCCCAAATTATGGAATACGTAAACAGACATGTCATTCTTGTGACGCCGGGAAAGATTAAATTTAGCGTCCGTCACTCGTGAAATTCAGAACTCGCCAAATTGAACCGGTAGTCATTGGGCGTCTACACTTTTAGGGTGAACTTCCGTTTGTGTATGGATGAGAAATCTTAAATTAGAGGTTAATAGTGTTTTTATTTATTTATTTTGTTTTCGTGAGGTCTCCTTTGACGGGAAATGTGCGTAGCTTTTGTTTTGTATAAGAGTATCCTTGCAAAATACAAATATAGTTTTAGTAATACGAATAGACCTATATGATATTACAGGGTTAATAATAATAATAATAATAATAATAATAATAATAATAATAATAATAATAATAATAATAATAATGTTGTGTTTAATATAGATTTAGATTAACCAAAGAATTCACTAGTTGTTTAAAAAGGGAATATGTCCTATTTACAGAAATTTTGATTAAATCCGATAAAAAAGTGCCACTTCATAATGCCATTATTGAAGGTTGTTCTTTTTATATTAATTGTACTTTAAGTCATTATCAGTGGTAACGGTCTATTGATAAAGTAAAGTAAAATACTAAATAAAATGAGTGAATAAGGTGGAAACGTTTTCAGCTTTATAAGGTGTTTATTATGAATACTGAAATCATGAAAATATGAAAATATTTAATGTAAGGGCCACAGGTAGAATGTAGACCGATACTCCTCCCAGCTATGTATCTAGCGTATTACAGTAACGGAAAAGAGAGCGAAGATACTTACATGAATTCTGAGATACTTTCAAAATGGAGGGTCATAAATTCAAATAGGAATTCAAACCATGTCACCTTCCAAATTGGAATATTTCTGGTATTGCAAATTTTAATGTCTTGCACGCTTTGCTGCCCAGATGGTCTTGTGACTTCATACCTGCCGGTCTCTTGTGTCTCGCCTATCGTACAATCTTTACAAGCTGCTCTTTGTTTTTTTGTATAACTACTGTCACTTTCTCTCTCTCTCTCTCTCTCTCTCTCTCTCTCTCTCTCTCTCTCTCTCTCTCATGTCAAATTCATTCTTCTATCACTAGCAACTTTTCGTTTATCGAATTAACGACAGACTCTCTCTCTCTCTCTCTCTCTCTCTCTCTCTCTCTCTCTCTCTCTCTCTCTCTCTCTCTCATGTCAAATCCATTCTTCTATCACCAGCAAGCATTTCGATAATCGAATTACGACAGAATATATTTAATTACATTCTCTCTCTCTCTCTCTCTCTCTCTCTCTCTCTCTCTCTCTCTCTCTCTCTCTCTCTCTCTCTCATGTCAAATTCATTCTTCTGTCGCTGGCAACCTTTTCGTTTATCGAATTAACGACAAACTCTCTCTCTCTCTCTCTCTCTCTCTCTCTCTCTCTCTCATGCGTTTTTTTTTTTTTTTTTTTTTTTTTTTTGCACGGGTTCTTGAGAAAGAGTTTGGAGAATGGAACTGGCTTGCGTATGTTAATCACCATCGCATTGCGTATCTGCGTATTGCACAAATACAGTATTTGTGTCGTATAAAAATAGAATATTTGCAAGCAATGCCACAACAAGTGTTTTGTGGTATATTCGTAAACGTTCAAGTTAATAGTGCACTTTTAACACTTGATAAATTAGATTTTTATGATAATTTCATATAACCTCTCTCTCTCTCTCTCTTCTCTCTCTCTCTCTCTCTCTCTCTCTCTCTCATATTTGCTTTTTTAGGCAGAATGGTAATACAGTTGAGACTGTGTGTGGAGCCCTCTCTCTCTCTCTCTCTCTCTCTCTCTCTGTCAAACCTTCCCTAACACTAATGAGACTTGATCGGCTCTACCTTTCCCTTTCTTTTGTCACGCTACGAACTTTCTCATGCATGTGTGTTTCTCTCTCTCCCCGGTACTGGATCGGATCGCACGCGCGAGCGGGCAGAACACAAAAGGGGCATTTTCGGTATGTTGTAATGTCTCATTGTAATCTAATTTTCCTTTCTCTCTCTCTTGCTCCTTATTTGTTTCTCCATCTCCTTTTGAATGAGTTTTATAGACAGGTGATGATAGATTCTCTCTCTCTCTCTCTCTCTCTCTCTCTCTCTCTCTCTCTCTCTCTCTCTCTGTAGAAGTATTTATAAGAAGGTTGTCAGTAATACTCGTTCGATCATAGTCCCGAGTTTTCATACAGGCATGAAGATGCAATGCTCTCTCTCTCTCTCTCTCTCTCTCTCTCTCTCCTCTCTCTCTCTCTTTCTTTTCTTTCTTGCACTTTCCGATGCGCGTGATTAAATCAGCTAGCGTGATTTATTATTCCGGATGGCGGCGAGAAAGATTTTCTACTCAGTTTTTTCCCTTCTCCCCTGTCCACGACGGATCTTGAAGACAATGAGAGAAAGGGGGAGGGGGGAAGTAGGGATTGAGGGGAGGTGGGGGTGGGGGTGGGGGTGTTTGCCACCGGATGAATAGGACTTTGGTCGGATGGTTGAAAGGGCTTTGGACATCCCGAAATAAGTAGAAAGGGTCAGATGCGTCTTATAGTATTAGTCTCTGGACGAAACTGATGACGTAGAAGATTCTGGGTAGTTAGAAGATTCGGGTTAGGTAGAAGATTTTAGTTAGCTAGAAGACTGGTAAGGTAGAAGATTTTAGTTAGCTAGATGACTTTGGTTAGGTATAAGACTTTAGTTAGATAGAAGACTTTGGTTAGGTAGAAGACTCTGGCTAGGTAGGAGAGACTGGTTAGGTAGAAGATTTTAGTTAGCTAGAAGACTTTGGTTTGGTAGAAGATTTTAGTTAGCTAGAAGACTTTGGTTTGGTAGAAGATTTTAGTTAGCTAGAAGACTTTGGTTAGGTAGAAGACTCTGGCTAGGTAGGAGTGACTGGTTAGGTAGCAGACTGATTAACAGCTTGAAGACTCTGGTCAGGTGGATGAAAGGGACTTTATATTCTATTACAAGAAGGCGTTTGGTAGTCTTTCTATTTGCCAAAAGTTAAATAAAAGTTCAAATTGAAATATGAAGTAAAACAAAATCGTCAAGACTTTCTTGTGAGAGAGAGAGAGAG
>NC_061094.1:60877867-60937867 GCF_015104395.2 Macrobrachium nipponense
CAGATATTCGTCAAAATTTGGTGCAGTTTTTAACAAATTAATTAGCCCAAACACTTACCATCCTTGGCATAGGTTGTAAAAAACACGCACGCATTTACAGGAACAACAGAGAAAGACATATTTTACAGGTATTTCACCGTAACCCAACTTTCATTTCCTTTTAATTGCGCCGTCAGATAAACACCACTATCAGACATTTAGCAATAGATTTACGCAAAAAAAAAAATTATCTGTGGTTCTATTTTCAACTGGGACCCAGTAATGACGTCACGCGGTTACTGTTTGGATTTGGCGTCTTTCTGAAACCCCAATAAGCAGCCAAGTGTCCGTGAAAGTGTTTTATTTTTTTATTTTTTATTCGAGGTAAAGATTAACGAGCGAAAGTTGAAGTTTTCGTAAACGCAAGTTCGTTAATCTTCTCCTGTCATTATAGTGACATTATAACGACAAGGACTCGGGTATACTTGACGAGCTCGAGGTTTGAAATTGTAGTCACAGCAGATTCGTTCACGTATTGTTTGTCCAGTTGAAAATTTTTGTGGATGTATTTGTCACACTTTTGTTTTCGTCATGCAGTCGAATCACATACTAATGCTAAAGACAGTTGGGGATATTAACACTTTACGAAATGCATTTTTCCACGTAAAACATTATTATCAAAGGGAACAGGATGTGTCGACATCCAATAGAAATATATTTAGACTCATGTGAGAAGGAAAATTATTTCCCACTAATTATTATTATTATTATTATTATTATTATTATTATTATTATTATTATTATTATTTTATTATTATTATTTCATTATTATTATTATTACATGACAATTCCCCAAAAAGTTTAGCAACCCGGTATGTAAAAAAGAAATTACAAAAAAAAAAAAGCATTTGCACAACGTTAGAATTTCTGATGTTCCGACGATTCAAGTACAGGACTAGGAAGATCATTCCATATTTAGCAAGAATAAAACTTCAAAAAAAGTTATTTGCGATGGATTTAATAACCCTGGAACCCGTATTAATTGTTATTTATGCTTTAGGAACACTTCTTATGGTTGCAGGTCCACAATAATATAGCATGTGAGTATAATATGGTCTTGAATGGATATTAAAAGCTTTCGAACCTTGTACTAGGTTCATCTTCAGTCAAGATGAACCTAGTATAAGGTTCGAAAGCTTTTGATATCCATTCAAGACCATATACTCACATGCTATATTATTGTAAACCTGCAACCATTGTCATCATTTTCGACACCGAAAACTGTGCTCACACTTCTTATATGTGACTTCATTTCTTTTTAGTACCCTATCCTAAACATCCCAGTGGAAAAAGTCTTATATACAGAGTTTAATATGTGTCATCTTAGCACCCAAAACGAACCACTTATTTCTTCTTTCTCTCTGAACAGGCGGTGACCCAGGTGTTCAGAACCAGAAGACGCCAACCATAGTGCTCCTCACTCCTGACGAAGAGTTCCACTCCCTGGGCTTCATCGCCAGGGACACCTACCACGACCTCGATCCCAAGGAGGCGAAGAAGTGGCTCTACTTCGACAAGTTCAAGATGGCCTTGCACGCTGATGAGGTTCGGTTAAGAAGTTTCGTCTTGTTCTAGACTTGTTTTTATTATGGCTGCGTGTATCCATTTTCTATGGTGTTGGTTTTTTTTTCAATGTTTATTTCCTTCACATTCTGTGTCTTCAGTTCTACCTCTGGTCTGTTAAACTATTTATTTAGTTGGATAAGCATTCGTCCAGTGGACCTTCTGGTCAACGTGGTATCCGAAACAATCCGATATAGTAACGTACATGGCACATTCTTTTTCTTTTTCATGCTAGATTTACAGTTAAAAAAATTGTTTCTTCCTGCCCCGTAGTGGGATAGTGCCTTCAATGTACCTCATACGGTGTACTGTACGCAATACGTAAGGTTCTTAGCAGCGTTCCGTCGGCCCATAGCTGCAACCACTTTCATTCCTTTTACTGTACCTACTTTCATATTCTTTCTTCCTTCTTACTTTCCACTCATTTCTAAAAATGGTTTCATAGTGCATTTTTCCTCCTATTACATCTTTCAAAACTTTTATTACTCTCAGTTCTCCTTTCAGCGCTAAATGACCTCACAGGTCCCAGCGCCTGTCTTTGGCTCTAAATTGTATATTTTATTCTGATGTGTTCTATTCTATTCCTTTCTTCCTGTTACAGCATCTATCCTAAATTGCTTCCATACAAACATCAATAATTTCACTCCAATAATCAAGCACTATATTTAATAATAATAATAATAATAATAATAATAATAATAATAATAATAATAATAAATTGGTGACATGTCAGTAAAAATATTCGTATATATGAACCGTTACTCCAGAATTCAACCGTCGTTTTTTTTGGGGGGGAGGGAATGATTTTTTACGTCACTCCGTATCGCCTATCGGTCACGTGATACGTCAATCATGCGTCGTTATAAATAGCTCTGGTTTCAGGCATCACCCTTCGTTATTGTTAATTCGTAATTGTTCGTTATAGGATTTGAGCGCCGTGGAAAGCCATTACCTGTAAGCTGATCCCTTTGGTGTATACCTAGTATGGGAGTCAGTCTCTCTCTCTCTCTCTCTCTCTCTCTCTCTCTCTCTTTCGATTTGAAATTTGGCGTCTGCATTATATATATATATATATATATATATATATATATATATATATATATATAGTATGTATGTAGTATGTATGTATGTATGTATGTAATATATATATATATATATAATAATATATATATATTATACATACATATATATATATATATATATATATATATATATATATATATATATATGTATAATGGGAAAGCTTGACTGTTCCTTTAGTGTTAATTATTTTATATATATGCAGATACAGTAGGTGGATATTTATATAAACAAAAACTTTCATACTTTAGACTCTTTTGTTTATACGTATTATTTGTATATTAATATATTATATAGCCATAAATTATACATACGTTTTTACCTTTACTGATTTACATTTGTATTAAATTCTGTTTTACTTAGTAGTCAGAAAATATCTATATTATTATTATTATTATTATTATTATTATTATTATTATTATTATTATTATTATTATTATCATCTTTTTTGCGGAAACAAGCAAAAGTACAGGAACTTTCTTAGCAAGCCCCACAGCCAGGATTTCTCAGAAATAAAGAATTGTGCAAAGTAGATGTAACTATAACATATAACAGTTAGCGCACAGGTAGTTACTACATATAAAAAATTAGACAAATAAATACCGTAACCTGCCACAGTATATACGGAACGAAAGACTATGGAAAAGTGGTACAGACGTTATTGCACAACACGAGGGTTGTGAACCCCAGGTAACGACCTAATAAATTCAGTTTAATGTCCACACAAGTCCAGTCTCATGTTACTCTTTGATTCTTGTAAGTTTTTGTGTATGTTTGAGTGTGTGTGTGTGTGTGTGTGTGTTTGTGTAAGAGAAAGAGAGATATAGAGAGAGAAAACACGCCAAAAATACTTTGAAAGCTATGTGTCTACACATCCTGCTGTTCAGGGATACAGCACGACAAAGAATGCCACACATAGTAGGCCTTCGGTCCCCTCGCTGAGTTCCTCCGGCGAGATCCTGAATTCCTTTTTCGTCAAAGGACGCGGATCCTACAAACGCCCCTTGATTGGTGTCCGATTACGCGTCGTTACTCGACTCCCTCTGGTGTGTGTAGGATTCCGGCATTGTGTCATTCGGGATGGTTTGTGTTTTGTTCGCCTGGACTCTTGGAGGGGCAGTTAATTGCACAGTTTTTGTCTGCCAGAGACTCCAAAGGTTGAGAGAGAGAGAGAGAGAGAGAGAGAGAGAGAGAGAGAGAGGGTGGTTGGTGGGGTCCGGTTCATAGACGCTTGTATATCTGAGAGAAAAAGATTCAAGAGACTTTTAAATAGTAAAAAATACAGAGAGAGAGGGGGGGGGGGCGGGGGGGGGGGGCAAGGTTCATAGACGTTCAGAGATTCAGAGAATAATATTCAAAACACACACACACACACACACACACACACACACACACACACACACACACACACACACACAGAGAGAGTTTCTAGACTCTTATTCTTATGAGAGAGAGAGAGATTCATAGACGCTTTTTATCAAGAAATCATCATGTTACCTCTATGGATATCCTGTTATTGTCAAGTACATCAGCGGTTAACTATTTAATCGTCCACACTTCAATTATTATCCTGTCTTGTGCTTACTTTTTCATGGTTTCATTTCGTCTTCTTTTGTGTAACCCTTTGCTCAATTCATCAAGCCTCCATTCCTCCATCCTAGTTGTAACACTACACTAATACATTTTCAGGGTCATTTAAATTCACTATAATACATGTTCATGGTCATTTAAATTTGATATTCCGCGCATGTCCGGGAAGTATATAGGAAACTGTTTAATATGATTTTGATCGTTCTGATGAGTTCTGATAAATATTTCAAGATTTTAATATGTTAGTTGATGATTAAATTTATATTTGATTTAGAGTCCTCACGCAGGTTTAAGAAATACATTGCGATTGTTTGATTGTGAAATATATGCTCCGTTTTCACGTGGCTTTTGTGCGTGTGTGTGTGTGTGTGATATTTTTGGTAGAATATTAATCATTCGTCTGGTTATCACCGATGATCCTCAGTGGATATCTCTCTCTCTCTCTCTCTCTCTCTCTCTCTCGTGAAATTCTGACGCCACTTAATTTGTTTCAGGTTTGTTCCAATCTTGCCCGGCTCGGTTTCTTAATCTTGATAAACGTGAAAAGCAAGCAAATAATTCCTGAATTTAGTGTCGCAATTCAACTGTTTATACTAAATATTGTTTCATTGGTTAAAGATTAAAAAGAAAAAAAAAATTTAAACCAAGACTTTCGAACACCTGTTTAATTAAGTAAACACTGAGGAGCAAAAATCTTTCTTTTTATATCTTACAAATAACACTTTTTATTTATATAATACTGGATTATTATTTTACAATCGTAAATCTGATCATCAAGTGATTTAAAACGCCGGCCCGAGTTATGTGCATGTTCTGCAAGCACTGTTCATTATAAGCCACTCATGCACCAGAGAATTATATACATAGCTCAACTATGACATGGAATACTTAGGAAATGCCTCGCTAAGAGAAAGGGAAAACATGAAACGAGTGCTCAGTATTGGTGTACCAAATCAACACTGTTGCCGATTCCTTTCTGCATGGCTTCTCTCCAGTACCGGAAATTGTGTTCCCGGACCCTCACCCTACATAGAGCGAACTGGAGAGCTCGCTCTTGCATTTCCAGAGAAGCTGGGTTCGTTCGTAGACTGTAACTCCTAGATGCTGTGGCTCAGAGTTTTCACAGAATGTTGCTGATGATCCTATGTGACACATATGTTTTGAAAATATAAGGTAATTCGACTGAACTAGGGGATCTTGAAAGTCTTAGGTGAAACGTATTTTAGGTTTGAATAAATTATTTTAGTTTTGAAAACACGAGATGAAAATGTTCCCGAGTTTCAAAGTCTTGTGGTGCAGGTTTTCTTTGTTTTAAAATTTCTCCGATGAAAATTGTTCTTGTTTGTCAAAACTGTATCGCATGAATATCTTGCGTTTTAAAACTATGGTGTATTTAAATGAAATATATAGTATTCATAATGATTGGCATGACACTGAAAGGGTATCATCATCACAGTACAATGTACTATAAAACCGAGAAACATTGTTTACATCAATTTCAAGGTTCCCAGTTGTAGAGTAACATTAGACAAGGAAGAAAATATTTATTTACTAAAAATATTAATGTAATAAATGTTTGTTTTGCTGAATTTGTCATCGATTGACTTGTGCAATTTACCCGATTCTTTACTGGTGGTATTTTAATAAGTATTTTATAAAGAGCAAATAAGTAAATCAGAGGCATAATTCTTTTATTACATTGGCAATTATTTCCAGTAAACTGTCGTAACCAGAGGGTCTTTCTTTCTTTCCCTCCTTCCAGACTCTGTCTTAACCAGAGGGTCAATTTTTCCCTCCTTCCAGACTCTGTCTTAACCAGAGGGTCAATTTTTCCCACTCTTCCAGACTCTGTCTTAACCAGAGGGTCAATTTTTTCCACTCTTCCAGACTCTGTCTTAACCAGAGGGTCAATTTTTTCCACTCTTCCAGACTCTGTCTTAACCAGAGGGTCAATTTTTTCCACTCTTCCAGACTGTCTTAACCCGAGGGTCTTTCTTTCCCTCCTTCTAGACTCTGCCTTAACCAGAGGGTCTTTCTGTCTTTCCTTCCTTCCAGACTGTCTTAACCAGAGGGTCAATTTTTCCTTCCTTCCAGACTGTCTTAACCAGAGGGTCTTTCTTTCTTTCCTTCCTTCCAGACTCTGTCTTAACCAGAAGGTCTTTCTTTCCTTCCTTCCAGAATCTGAGTCGCGACACCTTGCTGGAAGCGGCCAACGGCCGGAAGATCCCGGCGCTGAAGATTTTCAGCTACGCCCTCAAGTACTTCAGGGACCACGCCCTCAAGGAGCTGAGTGACCAGGCCGGCGTCGAAGTTCTTGAAGAGGATGTCCGATGGGTCATCACCGTTCCAGCCATTTGGAGTCATCCGGCCAAGCAGTTCATGAGAACTGCCGCCTATCAGGTGTGAAACCAGAGAAACGCTAGTATTGTAGTTTTTTAGGTAAAAAAAGCTTGTGTTAAGAGCAAAGATGGGAGAGAATTAGTACAATTGCTTTTTTTTTCATTTAGGAAAATTCTGTTGTTAAGGATGTCAGGCAAGGGTATAGCGACTTTGTACCATTCCTTTTACCAGCATTATGCATCTGTTGACCTATGGAGTTAATTGTGGTCTGTCAACTATAGTAGGTCATATGGTGGTGGAGGGTTACTAGGAGAGGACAAAAATAGCACTTGGGTGATTAGTGTTTCATCATGATATATATACTGTATATGACACTCCACAGTAACACCAAAAACAGTCACTTTCCGAATATTTGTGGGCTTACTCAGTTGTGAGTAATCGTTGTTCTGTCATAATATATTTACTGTATATGACGATGCAGGAAAAGGTACCTCGGTAATATTATCATGATGAGCTTCAGCATATTTGTGTCCTTAGTCAATATAGTCTAAAGATTTTGAAGTCCACAAAAGATAAATGAATCATATAAAAATTGTTGTTTACCTTAACAAATACTCAATATTTTAGAATTTACTCATTTTGATATTACTCTGGAATCTTTTTTAAATAACAATAAAGCAAGACATAGTACTTATGAGGACCATCTATGATATTTTAATGCTAATTTTGAACCATTTTTAAATAACGACAAAGCATAATACAGCACGTATTAGGACCATCTATTACAGTATTGCAATGGGAGGACCTTAGTGGAGTAATTCTCATCAAACCAGGCTATAAAATCACTCCTCACTCCTTTCTGCCAGGCGGGAATGGGCTCAAGCGCTCGGCCAGAGCAACTCCTCATTGCTTTGGAACCAGAAGCAGCTGCCATCTACTGCCGAAGGCTCAGAAGGCACCAACTCCTCCCGGAGAGACCGCCTGAGCTTCGGCCGCCCAGGTACTCCGTCATCAAAGATTCCACTCCACCGTCTGAGTCCAACTCGGTACCTGCCCTGCCTGAGCTAGACAGAGGTATTTGTATTATTCTATTCGAAGCCAGATGTCGCTAGATGGATTTTTTTTTCATTATCTTTATTTGTTTAACCACAGTGAACTGTTGTTTAGTTTGAAGAAACAGATATATATAGGCAAAATGTCCATAAAGAATATATTCAGAAAATGTATACTTAAGTTTGAAAAAGGGGATAATTTACTCAAGTATAATGACCTTCCCCAGAGGAGCCATCTCCATAGGTAATAGTCTGTTTATTAGTAAAGGAGAAGATAAAACTTGAATTAAGAAAAATAAGTACAACTAAAGAATGTACAAATGTAAGAGTTAAAGAAGAATGAGTTGGTATGAAGCCCAAGGAAAACAGTAAATTGCTTGAATTTCGCTGGTATATCAATTTAATACAGTTCAGGCTGTATTGAAATTTCATTAATAGTAGTTAATCTTATAGATGTGATTGTCGTGTTTCGTGTTACGTAAATGGCCACTCTGGTAATATTTAAATCGTTCATTAACTTTTTGTGTATAGAATTTTAAAAAATTGATTGTGCAGATTTAATATTGTCTTTTTGTGTTGTATAAATACGTACTGCTTTGGTAATATTATCAGAATATAACGATTTCTTTTAGTATTTAAAATGGAAAAATTTATTATATTCTGGTGAGTTGCTGTACATTCTGAAATAACTAATGTCAGTAACAAGTGTGTTTGTGTTTCATTGTCTGATAATTAATGATTACTAATTGTCACAGCTACTGTATTCCCCAATTTTATCTTCTCTGAGGCTGAATTACCAATAAAAGTTTTTATTTCTTCACCTGCAAATACATTTTATTTTGCAGACCCATTTCCTGTGATCATTGGGAATTTGAAAAAAAATTAACCCTACCATTTGTCCCCCTATCTGTTTTTGTTTCCAGAGGAGCTTATATCGTTACCGTACCGAAGTGTGGAAACTGTAGCCGACTGGTTAAAAGGAGGTATATTAAGAGTAGCAAAGATTTAGTCTCAAGTAGTACAGCATCCCAGCACCACTAAATAAAAATCTTGCCGTCTTTAAAAAGCGCCTATAACTTACTTTCTCACGTGCCTGATATATTGTAGTGGGTTTTTGGAGGATTAAATTCTAAACGCAGACTTTTTTCACTTAATGTTGCAGTGCAGCTAAAAATATCTCTTTCCTATTATTTAAAAAGTAAACACATTGCCTTTTTATTAGCAGAATTATGTTTGTTGTTTGAAGAAACCAAGGCTCCAAAGGAAGTCATTTTTGCTTTGCAAGTATGATAGAAATTTCCTCGTTTTGTATTTTAGAAGGATTCTCTTTCTTCTTATTTCTTTTACAGGTGGTGGTGTCTATTTGTTGTATGGAATTAGTGTCTTTGAAGCAGCGGACTAAATTATGAGACAGTCTTTTCATAATAAATAGTAATTCCGAGTATCTTAGATGCTAAACTGTTGTGGAGTTTTGCATTTTTCTTAATAAATAGTAATTCCGAGTATCTTAGATGCTAAACTGTTGTGGAGTTTTGCATTTGAATTCTAAACTTTTCTGATTTCTGCCAATTTGCTGGGCACTTTTTCAAAGAATATTAATGTTCCTTCAGAAACAATACCTGAGGGATTCAGCCTTCAGCTATTTTTCCCAAAAATTCTCTTGAAATCAGACGTCGTTGAAATCTTAGAATTGTCTCATGTTTTAGCACCATGCCATTTGCTAATCTGGTTCTATACCATGTCAGTTACATTGCTTTTAAGGTGATGGAATATTCAGCAGTGTATTCACTTTTATAGTTCTTATCCACGATACTAATATCTTATCGAGTAATGTTTACACCACTGAACTTTTCCCTTTCAAACGCTCAGGCTAAGGATGACATACTAACAGGTAATGACATTTTGAACTGACCTTATTCTGGAGTATGCAGTTATTTTAAACACTTAGGCATGCATGAATCGAGCTGTGTACGGGAAATTAAGGTATTCACAGGGTCGAAAAGCTGTAGTTCTGTTAGTAACTCTCATAACACGTTTATAAGAGTAATCAGTATAGTACACTAGTAGTAGTTTAGTGAGCACTGTATTCAGCTTTTTGGGTAACATATTGCCAAAGTGACCTATTAGATATTAATATATGGTTTCATGCAAAAACAAATTATTGCTTGGCATATGCATTAACATTCAGACATGCTGAAACTGACCGCTTTCAGGATTATTTTGAATTTTAGTGCAAAGCAATTGTCAGTATAATTTCAGTATACCGACACTTTTCATCAAGTGTTTTGAGATGTCCAGTAGTCATTTCATCAGTGTTTCAGCCTTCTGTCGAAGTTATGTCATATGTAAAGCAAAATTATGTATTTATGTAATTCCTGTACGTATTGGAAATATTGTAAGAACTATAAACAACCCTAATAAAAACAGAAATGTAAATTTTAAACTTTGCATTCGCTTGGAATGTATAATATCAGGTTTTAACCTTGGGACTAATTCATTTATTTCAGCCTAACTAGGGTACACATGCTGGTGGTGATTTTAAATCACATTTCTAAACAGATCAGCGTTTTTTATTGAATATATTCCTCTTTATATTCATCAATTATAAAGCCAACTTATGATTAGTCTGAATATAAAACTCAGAATATAAGCCATCTACTTTTCTCTTCATGTGATTGAATATTTTGTGGTTGCCACTTCTCCCTGTATGTGATTCAATATTTTGGTTTTTATATTTATCAACTATAAGTGGATTTTTTATATTTTTTAAAAATTGAAATGTCATATAAGCCATCCACTTTTTCCCCCTGACATTGCAGATACAGTCTATGCAGTGGTGGACTGTGGAGGAGGAACAGTTGATATCACAGTACATCAGATGACAGACAAGGCAACTGGCCACTTGAAAGAGCTACACAAAGCAACTGGTGGACCCCATGGATCTAAAGGTGAGTTAGTATTAAGGAAGACAGAGAGCATGTAATAATATGAATAGGAGTTGCCATGAGTGTTCCTTAAGAATATCAGCTAATTTCAGTTAATTTCTGTCATGTTTCTTTTATCGTTTTAACTCTGTAATGCTGTAGCATAATTATCTGTAAACATGAGATGGTAATGGTTTCATTTTGAATCATTATTAGTGGGAATATGAACGCTGTTCAATGAGAACGAGCCCACAGGGTTCATTGACTTGAAATTCAAGCTTCCAAAGAAAATGTTTATTTGAACGAAGCAACAGATGCTAGTAGGAATGTTCTACTATTAGCATTACTGTATTTCCTCTTAAAATTCCTTTTGATTTTCCGTAATGGTTTATCCTTTCTTGTTGAAAGAATTTTTTATATTTATTATATTCATAAGGTGGTATTATTTCCACAATATTATATTTTAATTCCTGCTTTTCCAGGCGTGGATGATGAATTTGAACGTCTGCTGGAGGCAATATTTGGGGCAGATTTCATGCAAACATTCCGGCAGCAGAGACCAGCTGCTTACGTAGACCTCATGATTGCATTCGAGTCCAGAAAGCGGAATGCATCGCCATATAGGAGCAATCCTTTAAACATTGCCCTTCCATTTTCGTTTATTGACCTCTTCAGGAGATTCAGAGGAAAGGATGTAAGTCTTAATGTCAAGTACGTCTCCAGTATTTTACAGAAAAATTGAGGATTTTCTTCAGTAGAGAAGCATTGTGTTTCAAGTGGTTTTTAACATTTATTTTTTACCTCCCAAGATAGTGTCTACTGGTGGATTTTTATGAATTAGAGAAAGTTTATTAAGTGTATGATCTTGTATCCTCAGTGACATGAACGTTCAACCTTTGGATAATTATTATAGTTTTCTTACATTCACTTCCATATTATTGATTTCATCAGAATATACGTATATGAGTTTAGTCCCTAATGACCTGGTTTGCAAAATTGGCCTCATTATGAAACATTGTGCTTGCACCATAGTACATATTGTTAAGTCACATAACAAATAAGATTGTGTTTTGAATACAAGAGTAGGCCAGTCATCCACAGATCTCACAATCTGAAGGCAGATAACACAAGTACAGTCCTCTCAAACTGAACTTGCTTCATACATATACTAGTATATTTACTTGCAAAGTAATGACACATTTTATCCAGTTATGGCAACAACACTTTGGTATATATTTAATATAATAGAAAGGTATTTTGAATAAATGTTCCATAGACTTCCTTTTTATATTTTTGACTTGGATACATTGAATTTGTATGAAATTCTTGAATGTTAGTGCAAAGTTATATCTGAAAATTTTCTGCAAATATTTCAAAATACATATTCATTTGCTTGAGACATTTTTCCTTGCAGTGATAGAATTTGTTATTGATCTTTTCATATTCTTAAGGTGGAATGGGCTATGAAGAAGCACCAGAATTTAGGCGTCAAATGGTCAGCCCAGGGTATGTTGAGAGTTGAGCAGGATACAATGAGACAACTTTTCATGCCAACACTTACCAGTATTACTCAGGTAAAGACAATGATATTTACAGTCAAACTCTGAAATAGATCCCTCAATAAAGGTGGCAATGATTGGTTGAAAGGAATTTTCATGCTGTGAATTTTATTTGTTGCTACATATAGTTGTTATGCTTGCATGTCAAGGAATCATGAATGTTCAAGTATTAAAACTATAAAGACAATTTGGTGTCTGTGCTTAAATTCATAAGTACAGTACATTTATCCAGTTACCTAAAAATATCATTAAGTTAGGACTTGACTAATATATAAAGTTTTCTATACAGGCAATTGAAGCAGTATTATCAGCCCCAGAAGTTAATCACCTTCAGTATATGTTCCTAGTGGGAGGATTTGCAGAATCTGAACTCTTACAGAAACACATTCGTGATACTTTTGGGCACAGAGTCAATGTAATCATTCCACAGGTAAGCTGTTTTCCTCTGGAATCTCGTTCGTGAGAATCTTTTATAGAAATTATAATAAACCAGTTTTCACTGGTGCTATATTGTTGGATTAGCCATAGACACTGAAAATAACCTTCATTTTCTTTATAATGCAGCATGCATATTCAAATTTACTTTAGGCTTTTTAAATACCTGTGGGAAATCCTCTCATTCATAAATTATATAACTGCATTTAACATTTTTCTGCATGAAGAAATCATCACTATTACTTCAAGACGGAAGTCGTAATCATTAGTTGTTAGTTTTTTTTTTTTAATACCAAACCATAGTTGCACATCTTTCAGTATGTACTTACTGTATTTGACATCGTTTGGTTACCGGTAATACAGATGACATCTTGAAAATCCTTGTGCCATGATTGAAACAGTCAAGGCACTTTACCCATTGTGTGGAAAATTTAACTGAAAAATATTCTTCTCAAATAGGGCATGGGTTTGGCCATTCTGCGAGGTGCTGTCCAGTTTGGTCTAGACCCAGGCGTTGTGACTGTACGACGGTCACGTCTGACATATGGCGTTGGGGTTCTCAATCGTTACCAGCGAGGAGTTCATCCACCGGACAAGAGAGTTGTTGCTGCTGGATCAGAATGGTGTGCTGATGTGTTAGACAGATTTGTAGCAGTGGACGAGAGCGTGGCTGTAGGTGACGTGGTCGTTCGCCCTTATACTCCAGCTACTCCAGGGCAGTCTACTGTCATATTGCACCTATATGCAACTCATAGACACGATGCAAAGGTAAGGCACTTTTTTTTTTTTTAACTATTATTATTCAGAAGATGAACCGTATTCATGTGCATGTGGAACAAGCCCATAGGTTGCGTTGACTTTTAATTCAAGAAATTCACATTTTTACTGCATACTATATAGTAATTTATACAATATTGTAAGGTATGTACATGATGTTGCAGAACAACTATAGAAAAATATAAATTTATGTCACTGACATAATAGTTTCTATATTGATGGTCATTTAGTAATAGCCTACATTAGAGGATATTTTCATTGCAAATTTTTAAAAAAATATGATCAAATGACGTATGTGAGAATGATGATGAAACTAATACTTTCATAGTTACTGTGCAGTATTTATATTTTCTAATAAAGAAACGCATTAGCAGTAAAACTGTCATTGATTGTCTATCAGCATGCAGCTAAAGAGACGTCCATTTGCACTGGGTAAACACAGAAGGCTCTCCAACACCTTTCTAAACTTCGCAGCCGTACAGATTTATATGACAGTGGGCATGTGATAAACCCAAATCTGTTATACAGACTGGCAGAAATTTCTCCCCGAGTAGCCCTAGAATTTGGAGATTCAAAAAGTACACTTGGCCTGCATCATTGCAGAATTTGCAGCTATGAGCACCTTTGTGGGCTTCAGAGTAGTTCTCTTGTATTTATTCGTGCCACCTTCTTGAATTATCACCTATACAATTTCATCTTGGTTTTTTAAACTCATCATTATTTTCAAATCTATTCCTTGAGATACTGAAGCCCTTTCTCATATATCAAGTCCTCAGACCACATGTTGGCAATTTCAGATTTGAAGAAAGATTCCCAACACAATTTCTTAAGTTAACAGTGTTGTCAAATTTATTTTGTCTTCCATCTCAGCACTATCTTTCCTCTAGCTCTTGCATTAGTTGACCACCTCCTTATATAATCAACATTCTTCCAAGATATGAAGTACCTGTGATCGTACTAAGGTCTTCCAAAAGTATGTGGCATTTAAGGTGCAGGAGCTTAAGTTATTTACTATATACTCGGTTTTTTTTCCATCTGTCCACCCGCCTGTGGTGTTTACGTATGGTAACACTGCGTCCGGGCTTTAGATAGTTACATTCAACATTTATAATAATATCCTATTTCGCATATTAACGGTGTAATTCGCATGCAGTAAATTATTAAAACCCTTTTCAGTTGCAAATGTACACCCAGATATCCTTTTATTTACCTTAAACTTACACAGCGTAACTATCTAAAGCCTGGGACGCAGTGTTACCATGCGAAAACACCACAGGCGACTGGACAGATGGAAACAAAAACAGAGTATAGTGATTCAATAACTGGGTGGGTTTGAATTTGTTGTGACAGTTTAGAGCCAAGGTAGATTAAAGTGTCCTTATTATTTCTGGTGTAATAAATCTGTAAATATTCTAGGTTTGTTAATTTTGTAATCACAGTACATTATATGAAGTGTGATGCTTTCTTTAGCTCTTTCCAATATATTAATTTTGTATAAATTGTTTTTTCCTTTAGTTTGTCACTGAAGATGGTGTGCAACGTGTAGGCACCTTACACCTGGAGCTTGGAACCCCTCAAGATGATAACGAATTACGCAGTGGGAGGAGAGAAATTACAGTCCATATGAAGTTTGGCGATACAGAAGTTAAAGCCTCGGCAATTGATCACTTGACAGGACAAGTAGTGAGAGCAAACATTGATTTCTTAGCATTGTAGTGTAGCCACCTCCTGCACTAAGTGAAAACCAACTTTGAAAGAAATTGTCAGCAAGTATATCAAGAACAATTATCGATATAAAAAATTCCCCTTGTTCAGTCATATAAACTTGTATGGTAGTTTTGTCTCCAAATCTTAAAGTAATTTTTTGCTTTAAGTAATAGTTTGGAATGGTCAAAACTAATGTCAAGAAGGCACAGCTTCTAGTTTAAATAGTTGGGATCCTTTCAAATAAAAGGACTTGACAATACACTGATATGCCAAAGGTTTGTAAATATTGTACCTTAATGTACTCTTGGAGGATGTCATTCCAGGATCTCTGAATTCCAGACATATATAGGCCAAAGTTCTATTGTATTTTACTTATTATAACAGTGTCGAAAATTATTTCCACTTAAAGATTTTCCACTGTATCTAGCATAAGACATAATTGTACTCTCAGATGACATTGTAAATTTGTGCAGGTCTGTACACCTATTCAGATTAGTATATACTCGTGACCTTTCCCTTGTGCAGGCTGGTTATTTTCTTAAGTTTGGTCAAACGTTATGTAGTTGACTCAGTGAAGGTAAATAAACTTTCGTTTCTTGAGAACTTTCACGGAAATTTCCTGATAAAGACAAAACGAAGTATGTAATTGGATAACCCAGTCTTCTAGTCAACTATTGTCAGAAGGGAAAGATAGACTAAATCCTTAGTTGACACTAAGAACTCTGTGACAGTGTGTTCTGGCTGTCCAATAAAACATTAGTGTTCAAGATAATGCTCAGTCACTTGAAGCCAGAGCAAACTGTTTTAAATCTTCTCACTTGTGTATATAGCTTACGTGTTCTTGTACTGTGAACTTGCATATACTTCAATTAACATTTTGTTTGAGCAGTTTGCAATGTACCTGTTGTACCGAATTATTCCATTACCCATTATACTAAAATATTTAGTCGTGAACATTTCACGCCAAATTATCCGTTGGACTTAACCAATTGAATTACAGACTGCTCTTAATAAACATTGTCTATTTTTTTTTCCCTGTAATAAAAATTGTCAATATTTTTTGTTTTCCTGTTCCTAAACAACTTAACCAATATTAGATGTATTGTGCTAATCAACTATCCAAAATATTGGGTTTATTAAGAAAAAGTTATAAATACTTTTTATTAATAAAAAGATTTTTTATATATTTACAATAACTTTGTATATATCTATACTGTGCAATGACTAAAAAAATGAACAAGCTGTGGGCAAAAATATAAGTGATGAAAAGGAATAAATTTAAGATTAAATATCATCTTATCACGATTGCCAACAGTTTGTTATAAAAATATCACATATAAACAGCTGCATCAGCTTAAAAGAAGAGAGACTTCAACCTCTGAAGTCCCATTAATTCACTTCTAAACTTTCAACCCACATATTTGGCATATCTTTCACTGGAAGTCTGAACTAGAGGCATTTACTCTAGTTCCACGTACAAATTAGAGATCTGGAACACAGGTAGGCTGCATCATATGCTGCCACGATTTACCATCTTACCACTACTCGTGGGCAAATGGCTTCAGCACACGTCCCTGGTACTTGTGCTTACATTCTATGCACTGTTGATTTAAGGAGCCTCAGTCCTAGAGGGATGTCAGAAAGACCGCCCCAAGTAAAGTGTTGTACTCTGGGTTGTGACCTCCAAGAATCCAAGGCGACTGTAGAGCTCCAGCGTCTGTTTCTCTCCAACACTAACACTAACATGACCACTGAAATTACCTGAAACCAAAAGCATAAATCGATGAGGTTGAGGCCCCAACACTTCCACTGCTTTTATCAAATAATCCAAATTAAGCCAGGTTTTTACTTAAAATACTTCCTTACCTTGTGATCTGAGGGAGGCCAGCATACACGCTGTCAACCTTTTTGTAATACTTTCATCGGTTACTGTAACGAGATTAGCTATGGATATGGTTGCTGGGTGGGATGCTACCAGTGTTTCTGGAGGGGCCTGAGGTTCAAGGGCCAATGTGGCTAAAAGTTCCTCACACGGCGTTAGCATTACGCCTTCTTCTCTGGTAACCTTATTAGAAAAATGTTAAAATGGTTATTTCAGTAGCTGTCCTTGTTCTAGCAAGTCAACCTTAAAATATAATTTATATAAATATACAAAATTCATTCATATTGACAATTTACCAAATCAACATTAAATGATTCTCACCTTTGGATATTTCTCTCTAATTTGTGACAAATAGGCAGACTGGCGTGCAGTTTGTGCAATAGAGTTGCCAGCAGCTGACGCATAAGCTACTAAATCTCCCCATTCATCTTCTACCACCATGACTATTACTTCCTTCATAGATTCCAAGTAACTGCCAATGGCCCTGAAAACAATATTTAATTTACAATACCACATTAAAATGCAATAAACACCAGCATCAGCTGGTTACCATTACGTATACCACTTTGCAATTTACATCATTCAAGAACTCAAAGTCATAATTAGCACAGATTTCCTTAATTCCTTTTGGAAAAGGTGATTTCATTTTATAATTCAATACTACTTACAAGTCACCAGGTAAATCAGGATGTGCTGCATATAACGTAGTGCCATCTCTTCCGTCATCAGAGGTGCGCAGAATCAAATTGTACAATTTGGCACGGTCTTCAGGTACATAAGGCCGAATGCAATAAGTACGACTTAAAGGTACTTCGGGAGTTTTGTATACAAACAAGTCGTTGCTTGCATCTACAGGTATTAGCCTCTGTGGGCAAGTCAGAAAGAGTAAGTAAACAGCAACTACAAAAAAATTGGAAGAACAAGTTAAGGGTAAACCAGCTAAACAAAATAATCTCATGCTAAACTCAAATTTAAATCTGGTGACAGTTCAATATCTGTGCCTGCAATAGCCAGGCAAAAAATGATGAATTACTTCCTTTATAAGGCAAATTGTTAAAAGTAAAGTAAATTTCACTTATTAGTTCAATTAATACTGGTTTAGCCAAACTCATCCTTTTGTCATCATTCAAATTATAAGCCTCAGAGTACCACATTTGTAAATATATTAAACTAAGCATTTCGCAAAACTGTAATGATTACGCAACGCCGCATGAGGATGAAAAACCACTACTTGAACGCTGAAGCGCAAATTAAAGGGGACTACAACGAAAATTCCTCTGTATCCTGTCCCACCTGCAAAAGCGAACAAATACATCATAAAAGTGGTACTCTGATCGCATAGCACCGCAGCGCACATAAGACAAGGCCAGATGAAACACTGACTATAAGCTTACTGGTTACCAGCCATCCAACTGAAACATACCAAAGACACCACCTGGGATTTAGTAAACATTATAACATAAAAGAAAAGCGGCTGGTGATGGAACTTAGATTCGTCATCAGTTTTTCATGGCAAGCCTTCTCCCATTTTTGTGGTATACATACTTGCAGTTCGGCGGTCAATCCTCCCCGGAAGACCCACGGCTCCTGGTCACCAGACATAAATGCTTCACGCCATCCCTTACTGAACCCTGCAGTGACGATGCAAATGGTAACCACTCACTACACGCAACTCAGCGATTCGGGTTATTCACGCTTACAGAATGTTATCAGTAAGAGAACCCAATAACAATAATAATAATAATACTGTAACAACAATAGTAATAATTTGCTCTTGCATCTAAAAACCTTAGTGCTTAAAGCAAATGCTACATTTAAAGCAAAAGACCTTCAGGTGATAAGAGAGAGCATCATCCAACTGGAATATTAATACATATGAAGTGATGCTTTGAGCAGCTCCAGTAGTAATAAAAATAAAAAATTAAAAAAATATTGACACATCAAGGGGACTAAACCTCAGCCACACAAAACTAAGCAGCGCAGCAACGGGGAGGGTGTGTCACTGTTTATAACCGCGCAAGCGCACCCTACATACAGACGCCTTGCGCGAACGCAGTATGCGCAACATAGTAATTATATTAGAATACTGAGCATGTCTCTCCTTCACTGTCTCCTAAAATATTAACAAAGTATTCAACATTTAAAATGAGATTTATATTTTCCGCAATGACATAAGCCCACAAAAAACTGACTTGCCAATACTATGTTGTCTGTAAACAAGTCAGTCCCATAGTGGGGTGGGAATTATGATGGAATATGATCAAAAGCAGACTTTGACACATGAGGAGACAGAGGACGAGAGAAATGCTCCACATCTGGAAGGAAAGTAAATTTTTAATTTCTTAATATTCAAGGACCCCTCAGATGTTCCTGGACATACAGTACAAGTAATATGTGAACTACTCGGGTCTGAAAAGACAAGTTCTGGATTTAGTTCCACACCCGTAGAATTGCACTTGGTCAAAGAATATCTGAGACAGGATAAAGAATTCAACATTGCCATACCTGTTTGCAGCTCTCCACAATGCAACGCAAAACCCAAGCGAGGGTTTGCTAGCGCACGCATCGCTTGCCCTAGAGCGCATCGCAAGCGCATGTGGCTGAACCTAACTAAGGCACTTTAATACATCATTAGATTAATATACATGTATATTACCCATGTGCTGAGTTACGTACAGGTATAGTTGCCATGAACGTAGTTGCTGACCAGAGGTGCCCCCTGGCCCAACGCTGTAAGGGAGAAAGAAAGAGAGGTGCTGATTAATAGAGCTGGCTTCTGAGAAAAAGATCGATAGTGACCTAGTCAATTCCTTTCTAATCTCCATTTTGAAAATAAATTCAACCATAACCAACAGAGTTCTCTTACTTCATGCCATTGTAAACTACAGTAAGCTGAAGGGTTTTCAATTAAAAGTACATTATGAAAACTACAATGGCACTATCAGAGAAGTGTCTGTGGTCTTTCATTCTGCTCAAATTTAGTTGAAAACGTTTGTACAAATTGTGAGCAGAACAAAAGGAGAACACTCACAAACAAGGAGAGCCAAACTTATACCGTGAGCGAATTCCATGGCGACAACTTTACGATGAGAACATACAACAACACACTGGAATTCTTGCCATTACTAGTCTCCATTAGTTTTAATAATTTTATTAAATAAAAAAACAACTTGCTCACCACTGCCTTTCATAGCAATGCTACATCAATAATTGCAAACCTTAAATAATGTCATTATAAATTAGTGCAAAATTATCCTCATTTTAAATCTACGTCATCTGACTTACATTGACTTTTAATTTTGTATTCACCCTGCTACTTCTGCTATCAAGATTTTGACTAACTGCTACTTAGCAATTCATCTCGTATCCTTACTGTATATTTATTAGCCTCTAACCATTCCACACTCTTCAACATCCTTAACTGTAAAGATGAAGATCTTACGTCCTTTAGCTCTAAAGCCTAGTGCAGTACTGATATTTTGCAAATTTTTTTTTAAAGTTTCCCAAGGGGATATTTTTTAAAAATATGTTCCTTTATGCCTAGCCTTCTCTTTCCACTTTAATCTAGTAGTGAAATTCTTAATGCTCTCTCTAAACCTACTTCACAGTCCCACATCTCCACCAGATGTTCAGCTCGTAACTATAAACTTTACTCCAGTTGACACTAATAACCTTACAACATAAAATTTTCAAGTTTTATCTAGTGAGAAGACTTAAAATTTTCAAGGTGAGGTTTAAAACAGGACAATCATCCTATCATATATATATACACACACACACACATATATATATATATATAATATATATATATACTATATATATATATATATATATATAGATATATATATATATATATATATATATATATATATAAAGCTTCACATCATAAGCCAAATTAACTAAACTAATGTTTGCCACAAATAAAACTGAGATTGTCCCAACATCCTAATTATCCACAATAAAAATCATGTTCTGTATCCACATTTTAAGACCAATTTAGATCCAAGAAAATTAACAAATAAACAATAATGAAAAACTCTCATTGCTCAACTCTTTTGTCCTTCGATATTGCCCCTATCTCCAAATACACACTTGACTGATAATGGTTCCTAGCTTGTGTGTAGTACGTATTACTCAAGTGGGAGACATGTTACCCATCTCTAACTAAGTTTAACTAAGTGTCCTTAATAATCCCTTCCATTTTGTAGGACTGCACTACACTACGATTAAACACAGGGAGTGACAAGAGTAGATTATTTTATCAAAAGTGGGAGAAAACTCAAAAGGATATGTCAAAACACCTTTAAAATGAACTCAAATATCCTAACACCTTTGCAATGAAGACTCACGTCCAAGCATCCATTGTGCATGTTACTAGTTGCCCTCTCAAACAGAATCTGGTCTGTCCTATATGTAAGATCACACTCAACCAATATATACCAATCTTAAAACCAGCAACAACATTAACTAAGGTTGCAATTATTTTGAGACATGCATGAGCAGCTTTTTAGTCCAATATACTGGAGGCATTATTTAAACATGACCGCAGTGTTGTTGTATGACTTCAAAGCTAACGTCCCAAGGCTCAACTTAAGTCATTCATGATCAGAGCATAAAAAAATCAAAATAAAAAAACAATCAAGTGACAAGGAGTCAACAAGTGCTCCAATTGGTTCCTTCCAAAATAAATATTGGTACCTGGCTGGTGTGGTATGGGCAAAACCCTGTAATATTGGAATTTTTAACAACTACTAGACCACTACATGAAAACGTTAAGCTGAGCCATGCTACTGGAAAAGTGCAGCACCATAACACTCTGATCAACAAGTGAAGCTTGAGAGTCAGTGAGTAACAATGCTGGATGCAATATCCTTGCTTCAAGAAAGCTCGGTTAAAACTGGTACCTAGCCACTTGATGTAGGAGTTAATCAGTGAGACGACTCCATTCATATCCCATATGTATGGATAGATATCATATAGAAGGGAGCGGTTCTTCACTTTGTTTAGTCTATTTGACATTTTCTTCACACTTTTGGCAATGTCGTTAAACTTCGCGGCGCGGTCATACCATTCCTGCACCTAACGGGGAGGAAAACGTTCAAAAGGTTAAATGCTAATCCTCAATATGTCAACAAAATACCACCATAGACCTCCATTAATAATAAAAAGAAGCAATTCATCCTAAGGAGAAATTATATTCAACATTAGTCTTTATCCCAACACTATAAGCAATACATACCATTCTAATTTAAACTAACCACACGCATCCAACTAACCTCAGGCTTCTCAGTATCGTCTTCATTCTTTTTACTGTCAATCACCAGATGAGAGTTCATCTTGAGCCAGTTGAACTCATTTAAAATATTTACACCTTGTCTACCATGCTCAAATGGAAGATAAAACAAGTCGACCAACAACTGTAAATCATCTACAGTTAAATTATCCTCCTCATTATCCAAAGGAGTATCAAGTGGTAGTGTTAAAGAGGGTTTTGTACTTGTTTTTGTATCTGAATCTACTTCAGGAGCAAATGTGTCAATCACAGGAGTTGTGCTTTCTTCACTGTCACTGTCTAAAACTTTGTTTCTTTCACCATTTTCAATTAACATATCCTCATTATGAGGAGGTGATGTGGCAGGAGATGGATTGCAATCCATTGGCTCTACACCAGAAGTTGTGGACGCATCCTGTGACACAGTGGATGCAGTGTCTGTCTCTTCTGGAATTGTATCTACAACTACTTTGTTTTCAGAGACTAGGGAATTCATAATTGGGTTCATGGCAGGGTTATAAGTAATTTCTTGAGCAACCTCTGCTAACTGGTTGATGTTAGGCTGAGGAAGGCCTGGTGCGGCCTGAGTAGTTGATGTTACTGACATACAAGTGTTAACAGAGGGTAAAATAGGCACTGGTGTGGGAATCTGCGGCTGCTGAATGCTTCCGAAGGCCGAAATGGGACGGTTGAACTCTGTTAGCCATTCCATTAGTGCTATCCGCATTGCTCTCCTTGGGTGATACGCGTTTGGAGACAGGCCTGTGGGGCAGTCATCACTGGAATCATCACCCTCCGTCTCCAACCTGATATCTGCGCTAACAGCATCATCTGTAACACATGTAAGACAAAAGAAAACCTATAGAAGAGACCTTATACTCACCCGCTTCCAACAAATACAACAAGAACAATAGCAATTAAATTCGAAGTTCCATATTGACTCAATGTAGAAAAAAAAAAAAAAAAAAAATCTAAGCAAGAAAATTCTAATACTTACTATTATCACAACTTGTCAGTGTTGATGATTTGGACCACTGTGCCAAAGTATGGATTGCCATGAAGTTTGGCCCATACTCACAGTTAGGATTTGTAACAACTCCCCTGAGCAAAGGAATTAGGTCTGGAGAACGACCACAATATGGGCCTAAGAATAAGCGTGCTTGATCATAATCATTGGCATGAAGATTGTCCCAAATAACTGGAGGTCTGCGCATTACTTCTGTCACCTCCCTCACATGCTCCACTGATAGAACCTGTTAACAAACCATTTCATCAGGCAATCGCAATCAACAAATGGATTAAAGGTCATATACTGAATCAAATCAACAATAATTTACATGACATGAAACTCACCTTACTGATAACCTTAGGTCCAGTCCACATTATGTCAATCTCAGGAGCTAGTTTCTTTCCAATGGTATTCAGATATTCAGAAGTCTGAACATTAGGTACAGCCCGAGTTGAACAATACTGAGTTGGACAGAACATGAACTTAGGCTGACTTAGGTGAGTGAAGACTTCATTGGTAACTGACACTTGAGCATGAGCAAAAGTCTGGAACACTTCCTTATCTGCACCACTCATTTCTGGGTCAATATCATCAAAAAGTATAGCGAAAGCATTGCACCCCAACTGTGCGACTTGTTCTAACTTTCTCTTCAAGGCTGCCACTTCCTTTTGACTGGAGTATGTGATATCTAGACCAGGGGAAATGGCATAGTAAAATGTAACATTGTGCTGACGAGCTTCAGTGATCAAAGCCGTTAAATGCTCGGCTTCTTCAACAGTGTAAAGTTCCCGCCAGTAAGCTCTGTGCTTGTAGTCATCTTTTGGAGCATACAAGTAGCAATTCATACCCCATTTCTGTTGTCTGAAAATAACATTGTCAATCAATATTTGAAACCCTAGGTTAAATTAACTTTCAGCTAATACAAAGCAAATAACGTTCAATTTTTACAAAAACTAATTTGAAAAAATTCCATATCTGGCCCCATCCTCTCTAAGCCACCCACAAAAATTCAAATGGTTTTTGCCTCACTGAGCTCTGATAACTATCTAAATCAATGGAAGCCTAGCACTGATAATTGTGAATTTCAATGACCTGGGTCTATCATTTAATAACCTTAAGGGATAACATTTCACAAATAACTCTACTACTTCTAATGCAATAAAATCCATTGTCCTACATACAACTGCATCAGTCTACACCACCCAACAAATTGCCTCTTTACAAATTTACAAAATATATAAAACAAAAATATCTTAGTTTCCAAATAGGAATGCTTATTAACAATTTTACATAAAAAAAACTAGGCTACACCATTAGGAAAAAGGCCAAGTGCTGAAACAGAAATTGACAGCAAAAACAGTTTTGAAAGTATAACAGGACAAAAGGCCTAGTGCTATTCAATCATCACATCAAGTTTAATCCATATGGAAGAATTCATGTTAACATTTTGTGCAATTACGTAAGTGTAAGTGTATAAATATGTAGAGATGTTAAGTTAGTCATATCTCCAATGTCTTCCTGTTACAAGACCAACAATGCATGTTCAATCTCTTTTTGTCATGTCAACTTCCCAGTAAAACCATTTAAATTTATGGCTCAAAGTGTTCCCTAATAATAAAGTACAAAATCATGTATAGGGTAAACAACCGATTGGACCGGCCAACTCGCTGACTAACGCGTTTTTGGTCACCCTTCGAAAAAGTACTTTAACACGTCCCGACATCGGAGATGGTCATCAGTCATGAGTTGTTGGTGGTGATAACAGGAGCTCAAGACCTCTACTCTCCTTTTAAAGTAAGTATTTTCTCCAAAGTTAGAAGATGGCTATATTTTAAGATTTAAACTGAGGGTAATGAAAAGTGTGGCCAACGCAGTGCACACTACCCCCATGATGCTTATGAAATTTTTACTTACAATTAAAAATGTTCAGATGATTGACGCCATCTCGATGTTTGCGGAGTCGCTTGTATCAACAAACTTCCCATTTCCTGTGCTAAATCCGCACACCACTTTTACCCATAGACGCTGGGGCACTTTCATCACAACAATCATAAATACGACTTCCAACCACTACTTATCCAAGGGAACTACGGCATTCTTTGCATTCTTCAATTGTTTATCAGTGTTGTTAATTGGTATGTGTTTACCCTCCAAACTGGGTAGAAGACTTACACAAAACCGGGAAAATAAGTGAAATTAGCGTATCTATTTGTAGTATATATACATATTACAGCAATTTTATCATTACTGCATTACTAGGACAACTAGAATTCACGGAAACAGTTTGTAAATGCATTGGCGTATGTGTGAAGCGCCACTAGATTGGCAACGATGAGTAGTACATCAGAAATATTTGTAATTTTTCGGGGTTTATTTGGTTGCAAAAACAGGATAATAGACATGAATTAAATGAAAATTTTGAAGTAACAAAGTAAAGTTAAAACTAAATAAAGAGTTAAGTAGACAATTAAGGGAATAAAGCTTTGCACCTCATTAAGTGTATTCGTCTGCTGCTCGTAAATGTGTTTGTGGAGGGAGTGCTTAGGAACCAGAGACAGCAACATGGTTCAATTGCAATTTGGAGTGAATTAAGACCAAAGTGTGTATAATTACAATCAAATAAGCACTGTGGAGTTTCAGTTGTGATGGCAGTAAGGATAAAACCACAGATTACAGGGTAAAAATGAATTTCAGTTCAAACCATGACCCCGAGAATAAAAAGTTTCATACTTTCACAAATATAAGTAACAAAATGTTTTTTTGTGCTGAATAAAACTGCGATCTTACGTAAGATCAATAAACGTTAATGCTAACATTGTTCAAGTGAGTGCTAGGAAGGCTGGGAAAGATGGTGGATTGTCTGTGGTTAGAACGGCTAGTCATGCGACTGCCGCCACATAGGATTTCAAAACTGCCTTGAAAACATACTTTACGAAGAGCTCACATGCTTATTTTAGTTCGTATGGGGCTTTCATATATCACATTTTGTTGACACAACTTCAATCTTTTGAATGGTATGCTGAAAGATATAATTGTATTCTTGTTTCACCAATTAAATATCGTGTGAATAAGGCCAAGCCACGCGATGACGATGGATCGTTTGCGGTTTTTTACCCTATATGCATGTTAGATATAAAATCTGTTAAAAATTTGAGCAAGCACCCAGGCTTATCCTTATGTACATTTTCTGGAATAACTACATTACGTATTTGTAATAATGTATTTCCTCAAACTGGAAATTTCAACTGCCACATAAAATATATAGTAATTAGGGTCGAACACCACGGCAGGCCAACCCTCATCACGGTGGACGGGTCTTATTCACTCGATATTTAATTGGTGAATCAAGAATACAATTGCAACTCTAAGCATACCATTTAAAAGACTGAAGTTTCGTCAACATAATGTGATATATGAAAGCCCCATAGGAACTAATATAAGCATGTGAGCTCTTCGTAAAATATGTTTTCAAGGCAGTTTTGAAATCCAATATGGCGGCTACGTTTTGCATGGATGGTTCTCATCAGTGACGGCCACCATCTTTCCCCAGCCTTCCCAGCACTCATTTGAACAATGTTAGCGTATATATGTAACATTTATTGATCTTACTCAAGATTGCAGTTGTAATCAGCACAATAAAACAACATTTTGTTGCCTATATTAGTGAAAGTATGAAATTTGTTATTCCCGGGGTTATGGTTGGAACTGAATTCATTCTTACCTTGTAATCGGTGGTTTTTATCCTTACTGCCATCACAACTGAAACTCCACAGTGCTTATTTGATTGTAATTATACACATTTTGGTCTTAATTCACTCTACAGTGCTTGAACCACGCTGTGGTTCCTGGTTCCTAAGCACTCACTCCGCAAACACAGTTACGAGCAGCAGACGACAACACTGATTATGAGATGCAAAGCTTTATTCCCTTAATTGTTTACTTTACTCAATATTTAGTTTAACTTTACTTCAAAATGTTTATTTAATTAATGTCTATTATCCCTTTTTTGCAACCAAATTAACCCCCAAAAATTACAAATGTTTCGGATGTATACTTACGAGCAGACGACGTGAGGAAAACTGACTCATCGTTGCCAATCTAGTGGCGCGTCACACATACGCCGATGCATTTACAAACTGTTTCGATGAATTCTAGTTGTCATAGTAATGCAGTAATGATAAAATTGCTGTAATATGTACGTATATAAATACAAATAGATACGCTAATTTCACTTATTTCCCCGGTTTTGTGAAAGTCTTATACAGTAATACTTTGGGTTACGAACCGATTAGTATACGAATTTTTTAACTTACGAAGTGACGCCCTCATTCTGGAATACGAATTTCGCTTGGAATACGAATGCGCGAATTTCCATCATGGGAGGCCGCCTGATTTGTTTACATCGGATGAGCGTGGGATCTGCGAACGCATTTTTTTCGGCCAAAACTTAACGCCTGCTTTGTTTACATCGGATGAGCGTGGGATTTGCGAACGCATTTTTTCGGCCAAAACTTAACGAGGGTCACGTGACTTCCTCCTACGCATCCCTTGACCCTTTTTAAACCATAACTCTTTCAATATCTCGCTGGCGGTAAGATTGAACGCATCTGTCCGTGATACGCTCTCAAATTTGCTTAGTGATTTGCGCACGTGTTGTGTTTCCGTGATAGTGCTTATACATTACTATTACCCAAATACTAAAGACAATGGCTCCCAAGATGACGAAGGCAAGCAGCAAGAAGGAAAACATAAGAAAGAAGGAGATGATTACAGTCGAAATGAAGAAGGAAATTATCCAAATGCATGATAAAGGCGAGTGCGTGAGACATATTGCAGCATTC
Organism: Macrobrachium nipponense; assembly: GCF_015104395.2. Taxonomy (NCBI): domain Eukaryota; kingdom Metazoa; phylum Arthropoda; class Malacostraca; order Decapoda; family Palaemonidae; genus Macrobrachium; species Macrobrachium nipponense. The sequence continues at coordinate 60,905,938 of NC_061094.1, forward strand.
TTCAAGCGGTCGCAATCAACGATCTGCACTATTTTGAAGAAAAAGGAAGAAATTAAAGCCAGTAAAGCATCAAAAGGTGTCACAGTATTGACGAAACAACGGCCTTATATTCTCGACGGTGTAGAAAATTTGCTCATAGAAAAATATTTTTTCAAAATTGTGATAGACAACATAGTGTTGCGTAAGCGTAAAATTAGTGATCGTAGTGAACGGTGCTCTCTAGAGAAAGAACCAGAAAGTCTTCCAGAAGTGTTCACGGAGGGAGATTTCCCCCCCAAGCCCTAACCCTCTCCTCCTCACCCTTCCCCTCCTCCCATCTCCGTCAAGCCAGCAGCCACACTCGCCAAAGGTAAAGTTCAGGTTTTACTGTGCATGCATATTAAATCTAGTGTTTATATTTAATTTCATTCTTCAATTTTATAATTTTATGTAATTCCTACACGAATTTTCAACCTTAGTGAACAAAAATAAATGGAAAAATATGAATTGAAATGGTTATTCATGGTCGGGTGGAACGCATTATTTGCTTTTTATAACATTCTTATGGGAAAATCCATTTGGGTTACGAATTTTTTAGGTTACGAAGCAGGTTCTGGAACGGATTAAATTCGTAACCCAAGGTATTACTGTACCTAGTTTGGAGGGTAAACACATACCAATTGACAACACTGATAAACAATTTAAGAGCGCAAAACGCCGCAAAGAATGCCGTAGTCCCCTTGAATAAGTGCTGGTAAGAGGTTGGTTTACGATTGTTGTGATGAAAGTGCCCCAGCGTCTAAGGGTACAAGTGGTGTGCTGATTTAGCACAGGAAATGGGAAGTTTGTTGACACATGCGACTCCGTAAACATCAAGATGGCGTCAATCTTCGAAACATTTTTAGTTGTAAGTAAAAATTTCTAAAGCGTTTTGGTGAGATTTCCACTGCCGTAGCCACCCTTTTCACTACACTGTTTAAATCTTAAAATTTGGCCTTAATTTCTAACGTTGGAGAAAATACTTACTTCGAAAGGAGAGTAGGGGTCTTTAGCTCCGTTTCTCACCAACAAGAAGTCGCGACTGATGCCCATCTCCGGTGTCAGGACGCGTTATAATGTACTTTTTCAGAGAGTGGCAAGCGTTGAATGTAGGTGGCCTGTTTGGCCTGCTGTGATGTTTTACCCTATCGGATGATATGACTACTCAACATCCTATCCAAATGATCCTTTAAGAGGGAGATGTTTGTTTGTTTGTATGGTGTTTTTACGTTGCATGGAACCAGTATGGTTATTCAGTAACGGGACCAACGGCTTTACGTGACTTCCGAACCACGTCAAGAGTGAACTTCTATCACCAGAAATACACATCTCTCACTCCTCAATGGAATGGCCGAGAATCAAACCCGCAACCACCGACATGGGACACTAATACCGTACCAACCACGCCACTGAGGCACTCTAAGAGGGAGGTGGTTTAATTGATGAAGTTCAATCTTAAATTGGGATGCATCCCTTCATACATGCAAGATAAAGGTGGAACACTGGGTCCCTTGGTTGCACTCAGTTATAGTGGTGAAGGGGTCCAGATGCATCCTTGTAAAAATGTGGTATTATGTGATCATCCCATGATATAAATTTGATTATACTTTGTACTGATCACTGTGAAGTTTGTCGGACATTGGCAAAATTCATTAATCAACTTTTCCTTCCATATTTGCATCCATTTACTGTGCCTAGTAGTACTGCAACTGTATTTGACCCAGAAAAATTTATCTACCTGTATTTAAAACATGCATAATTTTGAAAAGTTTTAAATTTTAAAAACTATACCTTGGACTTTCTACCTATAATACTAAACTGACCAGTCCTCTGATAGACCTAACAGTAAATGCACAAAGGAGAAAATCGCTTACTTGGCAAAAAGATCTTTACGTTGTTCTGGAGTCCATGGGCGGCCATAAAAACCTGGAAAAGGAACCAAGTTAACTAAATTGAACTAAGCAGTAAATCATTTAAAACTATGCAGATCAGCACTCATGCCAATCGATGAGGGCAATGGAGCTGGGATGCTATTGATATTGTTAAAGAGGGCTTTTGGAACAATGCAAACAGAGGACATATTAATAATTTTAATTAATGACCCGAAATAAGTGAAAACAAAAAAATTACATTTGCTATAAGCAAGTTCTCTAAATACACTACAAGGGCGACTGCCAATTAGGATAATTTCCAGATAGCAAAAAGAACAAAATATTCCACGAATAACAAATAAACAATGAATAACTTTGTAAAATGGGGGTTCTAAAAGGGGCCATCGTATCTAGAGGTGCTCTCTTGACAACAGTTCTACGGCTCCATCCCTCCCACTCGCCTGACAGAACTGTACAATACAAAAAAACCGGACTAACTTTTGACGAAAATACGAATTCTCTCCTTTTCATCCTTACTAAAAAAAAATAAAAAGAACCACCCAGCAGAATTAATCAGGATTTACTCTTAATTCTTATATATTAACTGCATTTTCCAGACGGCGATAAGTTTAAAAAAATTGAAAATAATCCAATCGGGTCAATGTCGTCGCAACAGCGTAATGGCGGCGGGCCCATCTCGAGTACTTTCCCAAGCAGCTTCACCTGTTCGGAAAAAAACAAATTTCTCCTAAAATATCAAACTTACCACACATTTAACTTAAAGGCAAACTTACAACTAATTTCACAATAAAATGAAATTATTTACAAACCTTCCACGACACCACAGACGAAGTTCTTCCTCTCGTTCAGGTTGTTAAGATTATCGAGCTGGTTGGCGTTCGCCATTTTTGTTGTTGTCGTCTCTAGTCCCGGACAGATCACCCGCAGAAATACCTTCAAGAAGGTGCAGAGCAGCTCATTCGCTGCTAAAAACGTGAACCTACAGCGAACAACAGCACCACGGACGATAACATGACACAGCCGCACGAATTTCAAGAACGGAGAACGAATCGTTTCTAGCGAAATAACCTCTATATCCTCTGGCTTCGTGGACAACACGTCTCTTCCCTTCTACTAGCTGCTTGGAAATGACAAGATGGTGGATGATGCTCAGTGACGTCATGCGAATGCGCTCCGCTCATTGGTTGAATCGACTGTCAGGTTGAGGTCACGTGACTTATGCCGTCCAATCAATACTCTGGTATAGAGGCACTGGTTGGTGAGAATAATGGATGCGTTCTTGGTGAGAATAAAATGTTTAAAGGAGAATAATTTGATGAATATTGTGTTTTCTTTAACCTATAAAATATTAAATATAATTTAATCGAATAATTAACATCTGTAAAAATAAAAAAATTCAATGCAAAAGACATCTGTATTACTAAAAAAAAAAGAAGTAAAATTGATTTTAGTACACAGACTCGTACCACCTTCACCGATGTGGGTGATGAATTTTCGAACGATTTCTTCAGCCATTTAAAGGAAAGAACACGAATAATAAATAAAGTTCATATGATAGTACACGTTCCTCGGTTCTGGTTAGTGCCATACGCTATTTATAAGTGTATTTCTGCAGCTTCCGCTCTTCCCGTTAATCTTGGAAGCAACTTCTTGGCGCGACCTTGATCTAATTGCTATTTTTGGACCTGTATCGGGCCACTGAATGAAATTTAATGGATTGATTAATAATAAGAGCAATGTTTGTTTAAAATATTTATGTAGGGTTAATTTTAGCTTCCAATAATCTATAAATGATAGCAATTCCCATGGAAGTGGACTGAAAAAAAGTAAAGCTCCTCAAGTTTAAAATTGTCTTAGGTCAACGTTCATGTCTTTAAACAGAATAAAGTTAGAGCTTGGTTACATTCTAATAATTCTAAATTTTCTAATAACTCTAAATTAAGTTTGTGTGGTATTCGACAGGAATTTTGAAAGGCCAAATGGTAAACTGCTAGCGTTTGAAAACATCTGTCAAACTTGTAATTATACGCATTAATATCCAAGTTTTGTTTTTCTGTTCTTTTTAAATATCTTAACTATAGACATGGGATCCCGTTTAACAATCGAAAACATTGCTGTTGGAGAATGCGCACAAGCATAATTTAAGCATTCATGTGCACAAAACGCCTACAATTTTTAGCAATGCTAAATGAAACTTTAACTTAACAGTACATCTGTACCTAAAACGCCCTTCAGTTCCGTAAATTTATTGTTAAGCCCGTAGGTTTTATTCAGTTCTACGGTTACGCCTTCCAGACAGCTGCCCGTAAACCAGTACAAACCGGTAAAGGCCATTTTCTGCGACCAAGGAGAAAACATTATTTTTCTCTCTTATACATTTGAGTATATACACGCCATTTATGCGACATTGTTGTGGCTTGTACACTATGAAAACTGTCTTTAAATGAAGGTCTAAATGACGATAGAAGGAAAAGGAGAAAAACTTCCGTGTTATGGATGACTCAATGAACGTTGCCTGGGGGGTGCTGGGGAATGTTTATACACAAAATATTCATATAAACGAAGTAAAAATAAATATCGGAGGATGACGTTAAAAGTTCTCCTGGTTGTCTTGCGGAAGTATATGCTGTTCCTGAATGAACCGAAATTAGACTAAGGTTAAGTAAGAAAGTAGGCACAATTTTTAACATTTTTTTCACAATCAATATTTTTAAGTGGAAAGTGATTTGCCAAAATAAAGGTCAGTGGGCTGGATCAGTTATGTCATAGCCAGTCGATGATTATGTATTACAAAGTTAGCACGAAATTTATTACAATGGTTGCAATGATTGGAAATTACGTATATTAACATCTACGTATGTACATCTGTAAGGCTGAAATGGACACGTTTAACTGCAGTGAAGTAAGTTTATTTGTGCTGCATTACATAAATGAAAAAATATAAACGCAGACTTTATATATATATATATATATATATATATATATATATATATATATATATATATATATATATGTGTGTGTTGTGTGTGTGTATGTATGTAAATATGTGTGTGTGTGTGTGTGTGTGTGTGTATTTATTTATTTATTTAGTTTATTTATTTATTTATTTATATATATTAAAAATCACCGCTTCGCAGAAAGTAACTTAATCCATGTGAGAAAAGCAAGGACGAATATCTTCCTCTACAAGATTATTAATTAACATTCTCTCTCTCTCTCTCTCTTCTCTCTTGCACAATTTCTCTGCTTGGTTGTGCTAATGACGAATCGATAATGGAATCGTTATTACGATTACGTATGTAATTTCAGCAGAAAGAGATAAGAAATAAATTATTACAACCTCTAACCTCTAACGCTCGTTCGCCTAACGTAACACGAAACTCTCTCTCTCTCCCTCTCTCTCTAACCAACCGAGAATAACTCATAAATATTTTTCAGATTAAAGCTGCACTTCTCGCGAAAGTCTCCCAGCCACTAGAATTGGATGATTCTGCATTCAAAAGCTTCCAAATAAATCAACTAAACATCTTTTCTTTGTAAGGGAACTGAAAACCGTGCCTAGAGCTAACAATGAAAGCGATGAGGCAATGCTAAGCCTACACTGATGCAACGATTTTTTCCCTTATATAACATTTTCTTGAACTATGAATGATACAGGAACCTCAGAGAATTTATGAGAAATACTTATAACAAAGGACAAACCAACGGCAAAGCAATTTCACGCCACAGTCCTAGCCGGTGTCATTTTTGTCAACTATAAAAATATTTTTACGTGGTCTGTGGTACTATCGTCCATCCGCTTTAAGTTCCCTCCGGGCGAATGGCTCGCGAGGGCATGTATGTTCTGGAGTCTTTAATGGCGTTCTCTGGGCACATTCGCTTCCATGTCATTTTTGCTCGATTCGACGGATCGGCGCTAATCTTTGCTCTTGCGTACGTTGGGTTATCAGGTAGAATATTACCTTTTGTTTGCTGGATGATACTGAACTATCCTGAAACAGGAGCACGGCATCAACGGTTCCTTGTGCTGTTAATATGTGCGTGTTTTGTTCACGCGGAGACGAACAGCTGTTTAAGTGTAACCCGTGCAATTGCAGTAAAGCTGAATTATGTAGCCTGATATTTTCTTTTTTTTACTCATCTTCCTAATTTTATATCACTCCCCAGATATAAGGGCCTTTTCATTTTACAGCATTTTACCTTCTACATTCGCACAGTAGCTGAATATATATATATATTATATATATATATATATATATATATATATAGGTATATATATATATGATATATATATATATTCGCGCAGTAGCTGTATATACATACATACATACACACACACACACACACACACACACACACATATATATATATATATATATATATATATATATATATATATATATATATATATATATATATATATATATATATACACAACAACGCTAATTTCGATCACATGTAAAGGCAGAATAGATTTAGGATCATTTAACAACAATTGTTTTGTCTTATGACCTAAGCAGTGAAATATGTAATTGATAATTAATCAAATAGGGTGTTACATCCAGGGTGGAGAAAGGCATGGGGCTAGCACTTTCATCCAAAATATTTGCTGTTCCTAGAAAGAGTTACATAGATGGAGTGAAAGAGGTATTGAAAAGGAAGGGGGAAGTTCGATGTGCCCCTGATAAGCCACCTTGTGTGTTCCATACGAAGTGTCGTGAATACGTGGGTGTCAGGGAAGGCTTACTTGTCTCTATGGCTGCTTAATCAATTTAAGGACGACAAAGCTGCATTGCCAAAACGCAATGACACTGTGGTTGCCAATGGCGGCTTTCGTGACCTTCAGCCGATCTACTATCGCATTTCATGCGTCATGAAAGGCCCGGTTTCGTTTATCCTCCTGTCTTCTTCCGCCGTGAGGAATCCGTCTTGCATTACGGAAGACCCAAGGTTGCGCAGAGTTGTCGATAGGCGAGTCAACTGAAAGTTGCAAACAGGTGCAACGGTTCTGAGACATTAATGTCAAACGTCAGGGCTTGCCGCCTCCTCCCCCCAACTTCCACTGCACGGTCTAATACCTTGCTCGTTCGAATACCCCCAGACTTAGACCTATAATCTCGGATGATTAAAGGCTGTCGGTTTATATGATGCGCAGTTTTGAGGAAAGGTCATGTCGACCGGTCAGAGAGAAAAATTGACATTTTTACTCGCGTTATTACGGCCTCGAAACTGAGCTTTGCAGTGACATGCAACTTGGATTTGTTATCTGTAACTAAGGTAACTTTTACGTCTGCGGAAAACGACGAATGGCTTCCAGTTTAAATTTCTAGGTGACTTTATTCCAATGGACAATTTGTCAACCGAAACTTCAGAAGGACATTCACAATTCTCCTTTATTTATTTATTTATCCGTATGATTTCGCTTCCAAAACCTTCACAGGATGGTTACATATCTCCTTGTACTTCCCAGCTGTTTAGCCGACAGAGGGCATATTCCAGAAAGCTAGAAAAAAATATATATGATATCGCAAAGCAATTTGGTCAGGCGTGCTATTGTGGTGAAAAGTATAGCGTGCCTATGTCTCGACACAGAAGATTTATTGCTGATCTTTGCGGATTAAATCTCCCTCAAGCACGCGCCACCGCCTCTCATTGATTGCTTAGACAACTTTGTAGGCCAATCGTTAAAAGAGACCACCATCCTTTCGCTTAACGCGCTTAGTACCATCTTACACAACGGTAAAACTTGAAAGACAGTTAGCGGATGGGAGTGCGTTATATAACAAGCGCTCCCTTAGATTCGAAAAAGAAAAAAAAAAGTTCCTGTCTCTCTCTCTCTCTCTCTCTCTCTCTCACTTTTAAAGGGGATGGCGGTCTCCATTACCGTAAGCCCTCATCTCAAAGGGATGATGGGAAGGGGAGCTTTCAACAATATTGCTTTGTAAATTCCACAGAGCACCGGCGTTCGGTGTGCTTGCTTGTGCGTCTGTACGAGAGAGAGAGAGAGAGAGAGAGAGAGAGAGAGAGAGAGAGAGAGAGAGAGAGATTGTGGGTGTAGTATGCTGCTGAAGGTTTGAAATTCTGAAGAACTGTTTCTGTGAATAGTGGAAAATTAGGTTCAACCAGGTGCAGTTTAGGGATTTAATTTCCGAACGCAGGGTCTAACATGAGTAAAAAACGAATAAAATTCCTTCACATTTCCATATCACTAACTCGTGCCACAGATCGTCTACCTCAAGTGGCAGATAATAAATTCCTCAAGTACGTAGGCGTGGGGTTTGGGAATACTATCCGCCAATTGTTTACGTTACTTCATAACATCCAGTGGAAAGATCTCGGGGCCTTATGAGAAAAAAATAATAATAATGATAAAATAAGTCGGTGCGGACGACTCGCCATATGCAGCTTAATTTGATTTGCTTGCTCGTCTAGTTTTTGTCTCATTACCTTCGTATCATCAATTGTTATAAATTGAACTAGGCAATGAAGTGATATCAGTAAAATGATGAAATAGCAAATAATTTTGAAACGCTTCGAAACTATTCATGTATTCTGAGCTAATTCCGAACTCATTTTTATTATCAACAAGACAGAGATAATTATATAGGACAGTCAGTGACATCAACTTTTATCGACTATCTCACCTCGCTGTTGCTTACGGCCCTATCTTATCATGGAATGTGAGGTCATTATATCTCATTGTAATAGTACAAGGTTTTATTATCACAAGGCTGTAGATGTGCTGCTGATTTTGTACGTTTTAAATATGAAGAAAATATTCTGTGTTGCTTGGAATACATTTAGTCTTAGTATTCTGTCAACTAGGTCTAACCAAGGTATATTTCCTTGGGACTAACGTTTGAGTAAAATCCCATGCTACTGAACACGGGTTAAAACGCTGACTAATAAAAACCACTAATACTAAATCATCCTCCTCAAGATGAAACGGCTCTAAATATTATGAGAAAAAATATCCTATATCGTTTTGAACACCATTTAGTGTTAGGAATCTGTAACCTAGGTCTAACGTTTGAGTAAAAACTAGTCTAATGGAGTAGAGATCAACACGCTGCCAAATAAAAACCGTATATATTAATTTATCCTCCCCCAAGACAAAACGGCTGAGCAATAATAGGCATCTACGTATAAGAAGCGTCGACCTTCAGTGGCGATCAGTTAAAGCTGTAGTATGTCTCTCCTCTGTGGGTTTCCACCACCCACCATTGCCCCCAAAGCCAAAAGCAGCAGCACCAGCAGCAGCAAGCCCGCCGTACTCCCGATACAATAATAGGTCCGCATTGCAGGAGGTTTACGCTGTAACGTTAATCTTACTAGCTCCTCCATCAGCACAAATTGCTTTCCAATTCTATGCAATCACGAAGAATTGATTGTCTTTGTTTGCTTTTCTCAATATATGTCAAGGGAAAGTCCTCGGAGAAAAAAAAAAAAAAAAAAAAAAAAAAACGCTGTAGCTAAGCGGCAAACGCTTTTCCTTCTTCCCTCGGCATAGCAAAACGTCCTTCAGATCGATAGCGGCGTTTGCCAGGTCTCTGCTGAGAGAGAGCGAGAGAGAGAGAGAGAGACGAGAGAGAGAGAGAGAGAGAGAGAGAGAGGAGAGAGAGAGAGGTCCTCTTCGGGCCGGTATATGCACACAATGTAGTCACTGTCTGTCTACTTATTTCTTCTTGTCTCGGTAACCTGGGCAATTAAATGTTGCACGACAGACTATGAAGGTAATTTAGATAATAGGTGGGGCATTCACATTTCCATTAACGTACAAGTTATGTATGTGAATTGTGTATCTATATGCATTACTTTTGTACAAGCATAACATTATATTAATACAAATGTGCGGTGTTAAACACACTAACTAAACAATTATATAGCTATATATATTATATATATATATATATAATATATATATATATACATATAGCTATATACATATATATATATATATATATATATATATATATAGATATATATATATATACACATACATATATATATATAATTGAATCGCGAAAGTTTGGAACGTGATAAATGCATAAATAAAGGTATAAGCTACTCCAATGTTACACTTTCCTTCGTAGCTTATAACTCTTTATATATATATATATATATATATATATATGATATATATATATATATGTATATATATATATAATATATATATATATATATATATATATATATATTATATTATATATATATATGTGTGTGTGTGTGTGTGTGTGTGTGTGTGTGTGTGTGTGTTAATTTGTTAAATGTGTTGTATAAAATTGAGACAGAGATGAAAAACAAAGTATTAAGGGTTAGTTGGAAAATGCTTGAGGAGTAATTAAGAGTTTGACAAATAAAAAGATGCTCAAGTTGAAAGGATTATATGTACTGAGATTAGTTCTGAGGAAATGGGTGAGAGAAATCTTAGGTTTTGATTGAGAAAGTAAGCCAGATGGCATATGACTGATAGAAGAAGAACAGTTGATATTTAGACATGGAGGACGATAACACTAGTAAAAATGTATGTGCAATATTTGGACTTAGCACATGGTTGAATACAGAGGCATGGGAAGGAAATTTGTTGAAGTCAGATAGGATAGAACCTTTACTTTTGTATGATAGGGAACTAGGGCAATAATGATGTTATCCACTCAGCTATGGAGGGAAAGAGAGAGAGAAAAGGAAGTTAATTTCAACTGCAAGTTTGTGACCTCCCATAAATAGTCACATGTCACAAGTTGACCCTCAGTAACATGTACAGCAGAACTGAAATCGCAACCTGTTCCCATGGGTGAGAACAGTCAGACTAACGGCCGGAGATTGGTGGAAGATAAGGCACATGAATGGTAGAAGTGAGTTACATAAGCAGTGGAGGTGATGATGATGATCATATATATATATATATATATGATCATCATCATCACCTCCACTGCTTATGTAACTCACTTCTACCATTCATGTGCCTTATCTTCCACCAATCTCCACTCATCTCCGGCCGTTAGTCTGACTGTTCTCACCCATGGGAACAGGTTGCGATTTCAGTTCTGCTGTACATGTTACTGAGGGTCAACTTGTGACATGTGACTATTTATGGGAGGTCACAAACTTGCAGTTAAAATTAACTTACTTTTCTCTCTCTCTTTCCCTCCATAGCGAAGTGGATAACATCATTGTTGCCCTAGTTCCCTACCATACAAAAGTAAAGATTCTATCCTTTCTCTGACTTTAACAAATTTCCTTCCCATGCCTCTGTATTCAACCATGTGCTAAGTCCAAATATTGCACATACATTTTTACTAGTATTACCGTCTTCCATGTCTAAATATCAACTGTTCTTCCTCTATCAGTTATATGTCATCTGGCTTACTTTCTCAATCAAAACCTAAGTTTTCTCTCTCCCATTTCCTCAGTACATATAATCCTTTCAACTTGAGCATCTTTTTAACTCCTCAAGCATTTTCAAACTATCATAGACCCTTGATACTTTGTTTTTCATCTCCGCCTCACTTTTATCCAACACATTCAACAAATATTCATGTCTTCACTTATTTTCAAGTTATGGGATCGATGTGTGCATTAACTTTTTCTTTGCATTTACTCCACTGCAGTTAAAATCTAGTGCTTATCAAAGGTTCTTACTCCCCTTTCCCCCCTATTGTTATCACTTGCCTTCCATTTTCTTCTAGATAGACTATCCTATTTACCATTCTTTATGCTTGTAGTACAAGATTTATTTTCTCATACAATTAAACTTGAAATAACATTTTTTCATATTTGAACCACTCCCTACCTGATATTTTTTATTCCCTCAACCTACTTTCCAAAAACCCAAAAACTTACCCAGTTTACCCTATGACCACAACATGGAATTTTACACGGCTCGTCTACTCCTTCCTTCACTTTCTCTTACTCTATTACTAGGCAGAGGTTGCCAACATTGGGATTTAATGTTTTTTTTTTTTTTTTGTTTTTTTTTTTTTGTCATGGAACACTTTAACAAAATGTGTCATTATACTATTCCCGTGCAATGTAGGAAAAAAAAGTAAACTATATTGAGTTCACAAAAGTCTAATCTTAGTCTGGATGCTCAGAATTTGCCTTGGTGTTACGGTGATGCAAAAGGCATCTGTGAAATTCCACAATCTCCATATATCTCCAGTCTCTTATCTAAGTAGGTCAGGGCTTTCCAAGCTGACATTTTCATGTAGTTTTATTCTCCCTGGGGTTGTGCAAAGGACATATCCAAGATTTCTGTATCTTTCTTTCCTCATTATCTCATCTAGATATGGAACATTTTACATTTTCCTTGATATCATTTCTAACTATCCCACCATCTGATGTCTTATATTCTTCTTGAAAGCTGTTTTTTTCAAATTGACAAAATTTCTTCAAAAGATAGTTTGTTACAACATAATTCCAATCACAACACAACAAAAACTTCCCAGGTATCAGTAACAAAAACTATACAGTATTGCATGATGTTGAACACATACAGTTAAGGATCTCTGGTCAATATACAAATAAGTTGATAAAAATATGCCACTATGTAATATTCAATCCTATGAAAACTTGATGACATGACATCATGCAAATCTTATTCCTTAAATTTCCAAAAACATGAGGTTAAAAAACAATAATCTATAAATATACAAATACTTTGACATCAGGTAGCACTGGTACAACTCTGAAGTCTATTTAGGAATGGTTCAACTTACATCTCCCATAGAAATAGGTGCAGTGTAAAGACAATGTTTACAAACGATAAGGAAATTCCTGTTTTAGGCTAACTCCATCACCAAAATTATGGAGAACTAATTAAATAATACAGGATTTACATTGTACATATTACGGTAAATTAAGACACTCTCCTTACCTTTTATAAACAGCTAACCTCCTGGGGTTTTCGTCATTTGGAAAACTTATGGTTACCAAAAAAATGTAGTGAGACTTGCACTTATGCTATTGCACTGTTATGTCCTGTAGTTAAAATGAATGAAAAAAAAAAATTCATGTCATCTCATAATTTCTTTTCTAGATTTTTTTTTTTTTTGCATATCCACAATCATTTAATCTTTTTTAAAACTTGATTGCTTACCTTTTTTGAAATTCACTTAAATTTTTTCAGGAATTTTGCAAGATCCATCCTTTTAAGAATAATCTTAATTTTCATCGATACCAAGGAAATTTGTAGCACTCAACTGTCACGTCACTCATGACCTAAGAGTTAAATTTCAGGAATTATTTAGAATACGTCATAGAATAAGGCAGTTCTGAAAACATTCTTTTACATAAATGGCAAGTCAATATTCCTGCCTTTATCTCACTTCTATGTAAACTGACTGGTTCTCAACTAATTTTTCTTGTTTTATATTTAATGCTTCACGAAACTATTGTAGGTACAATAAAAATTTACCGGTGACATTTTCTCCTAGTACTGAAGATGTTTCAAATAATCACATTACTGAATTGGCAAACGCTCTTCACAGCTTCAATTTCCAACAGTCAAAATAACTTACCAATAACTAATCTTTTAGTAGATGACAAGGAATTTTATGCTACCCTTACAAAATTTTATGATTTATCTTATTCTGCAGACTACCTGTTGAGAAGAGAATTCTAATTCACTTAGATGAGCTTTAAAGAAGATGATCTAAATAAAATAAATTATGAATTCTACCATTCAGAGAACACAAAGCAAATCCTACGAAAGTCAAAGATGTGGTTATGATTTCAAAAGCAAAGGTACCAACATTGTATCTTAAATGATTGACTGTAGGAAACAAATGCTCCACTGGACCACAACCCCTTGGTAGTCCATGAAGACTGCATACATGAAAGCTAAATGTCAGGATGCTTTAAACATTCTAAGTAAACTGTTCTCTACAACTTTTGAGTGCTGATGAACATGATTGGTCAATGATCAGTGATACCATTTCCTTTCCTCACTTAAAATCTGAACTACTACCACTATTATAAGAAAGTAAAATTAAGTGGGCACCAGTTATTGGCGGACTCGGTTAATGGGGTTCGTCTAGCACCATAAAATCGGTGATTGGCGCCGATAATAGAATTATGGCGCAATAACTTACCCAACAGAGATGCCATTAACCAGTTATCAACGCCATAAGCACCATAATTTGCCGAGTTTCGGTTAATGGCATTTTTCGCTTATGAGCTTCCCGCAAAGAACGGAAACCCCGCTGATAACCAGGGACTGCCTACCATGATATGGTAATTATTTGGAACAACAGTCATGTGAACTACAGTATAATTAAAAGGTTATTTGACCAAACAGATGTCATAAAAATAAATTTTAATTGTTTGCACATGACACTTGGTATACTTCTAACAGAACTCCAACATCTTTGGACTGCATTGTACAAGTTTACTGTCTAACAATTAGCATGATTTATTTAGAAAATAAATATCTGAATGCAATGGGTACTAAAAAATATATCTAAAATAAAATTTATGGTCCAAATAAATCTTGATGTTGGGTTCCTGACCACGTAAGTAGTGTTATTATATAATTGTTAAATTTTCAGTTCATTAAAAGCACAAAACTGAAGCAACTGTCACTTCTACGAACTGTAATCACCCTCATTTGCCCCATGGAAAGTTTGCCAAGGTCTACTCTTTTAGTTTACCCATTCAATCATTTAATTTTCGAAAAACTGATGCTTAGCACTCATAATACAAATCCTTCTCCTGGCATATACATGTAGTATATATATTATCAACAACCTCAATGTGGTACAAATCACGCAAATTAAAATGCACCATTTTACAGGTAAAGAAATTTGAAAACATTAACTTGAGTTTATTTTTCTTTTAAATTATTTTAGTACTCAAGATATTAATTTGAAGACAAGTTATTATGACACTTCAAAGGCACTTTCACAAGGCCCCATTACCTCTAAAAAGTTTAACCAGACCACCAAGTTCAAATTCTTAACCCTCATGGAGCTGGTCAAGTGCACGGGATAAAGAAAACAAACAAGTAAAAGTAATGGCATTCTCTTTATGACTCTAAAGATGTAAAAACTCCATTATAAACAATTTTAAATAAAGCAAAATCTGTCGAGTTACAATATCACTTAATATAAATACTCCCCTAATTAATCCTCAGGCTCACTCTTATCACCGTCTTCGTCCTTCTTTTCTTCGTCTTCTTCTGAATCAACGTCAATTCCACCCATCCCAACTTCCTCTTCCTCATCATCATCGTCACCAGCAACTTCTCTGTTTTCTTCCTCGGCCTTCTCCAACTGTCGAGCCAGATCTGCTTCTTCAACATCTGTCACAATCTGGAAAAGACAAAGAACATTCATCACAGATATATTGCATAGGAATGAAAACGGAATTGAGGCCAAAGGCCTGGTGCTGGGACATATGAAGTCATTCAGTACTGAAAGGGAAATTGAGAGTAGACAGGTTTTGAAAGGCTAACAGGAGAAAAACCTCACGGCTGCACCATGATTCAATTGTCAGAAGTGGGTAGATAGCAAGATGGAAGAAAGAATATGAATGGAGATGCAGTAAAAGGAATGAAAGGGGTTGCAACTGGGAGGCCGAAGGGATGCTGCAAAGAACATCAAGTAATGCCTACAGATGATGATACTATCCCCCATGGGGAGATAAGGCATGCAACATAAAGCAATTTGTTAAAACAAAATTTCGCAGCTCCTGATAAGTGTTCCAGGATCCATAAGAATGGAAACTACTGTGTTATTAAGTCAGGAGTGTGCATGACGTAACAAAGGAATCCAAATCTATCATCATCATGTATGTATATAAAAAAAACCAAAGCTTTCACATTGGATGTTTCACATTGAATGTAAATTAAGACAATCAACTTGTTTCATATAGGTTGCTAAAGATGCATAAAAATGTGTATTACTCTACGTGAACTAAAGCAAACTAGAAGCATGAATCTTTTTGACTTGGTGGAAATATAGTACTTTATATTCAAAAGTGTTTAAACAGCCAAATAAAGAATTTTTTTCAAAGACATAAATGAAATTTGTATAATTTTGGATGTAAAACATCCATTATAATCTCACCTTAGGAGCCATCTTGACCACTAACGTACCACCAAAACCAGTAATCTTTCCAGTAACCTGCTGTATAGCATTTTCCAAGGCCTTTAGGCCATCCTGCTTCTCAGTGGTTTGTGTGGTCATAACTGTAAAAGGCAGAGCATAATGTTACTATATTTAAGTCACACATATAGAGAGAAAGAGATAAAGGCTAAACTCTCCTCTTCCTTGATTTAGCGAACATTAGAATTTTAGGAAGAACCAAATTTTGTGTGATCCAAATTCACCAGAAACCATACTTTTTTTTTAGCTACGTTCAAACCATGTTAAAATTCACCAACTTCATAAGGCCTCCTGCTTTGTAACTAGAGGAGCAAACTCACTAAGAATGAATTAAAATATTTTTACTTTCCCGAGGGCAAACAATGTTCCTTTAGCAGCAATAACTTTCATTCCATTACCAATGGTTTAGCTTCATGTATAACTTTAAAGTGTTACATCTTAGGAAATAAATTTTTTTCAAGAACCAAATAATACCTTTATTAGAGGTAATCTTTTACTTGAGTGGAGGGTGCAATGTCCATGTAGTGAATGACTTACTTCAAATAACAGTGAACTAAATGTACTTTTGTTAAACACAAAACTTTCCCACAAACTATAAAAGTACTCACAGAACAAGTAAAATACACTAAATATACAAAGAATGTTAAAGTTAAGAAACAAAACAAGCACTTTACTTCAGAGCAGAGCAAGGAAAAAAACATATTGCGTAATAATATAATTCTATTCTACAAGTTTACAATATCATCTGCATCAAATATCTTAATCAGTCAGGATGTTTTCCTGTAGGTTGGTTAGATCCTTGGAAAGGAAAGTTTACCGATTAGTTGCTTTGAGAAAACAAACCAGAGGAAACTGCACTTCACCCAATCATCCTTACTTTCATTTACACAGATAAGGTGAATTTTTGCCGAATGTATTTACCTACAAACAATCATTGCAAACCAAACACTCACCATAGAGAGGAGGAGCAATTAAGTTTATTCTGATAGGGATTTCCTCTGTTGACTGTGAAATTCCTTCAAATAATGCACTCTTGACAGCATCAATACCCTCGTACTCAAAACACGATACTTCGATGTCTGCACGGATTTTAACTGCCTGTGACTGCAACTTGCGTTGAATTTGAGTTAAAAGGACTGTCTTGGTCTCCTCATCCAGATTACATTCTTCCAAAATACTTGTGTCACTGGAAAAAAAAAAAAATTTTTTATTTACTTTCATTACCTTCACCAAGAACTACTTAATGGATACACAAGAGCACCAATGTAACAAGTGTAAATACTGTACCATGGAAACTATCAAAGTATTAGAGAGAGATTTATTATTATAAACAAAAGAATTCAAACACTGACTGCACATAAAATATAAAACGGTGAAGAAGCACTTGATCTTCCCTGCCAAGCATATTCATCAAGCCTTGTTAGCTTTTTCAAAATGTGAATGAGAAGATCCATAGTAAAAGCCAGGGACACTGAGAGAACCAGGCTAGTTATTCAATAAATTTAAAAAATCAACTGTTAACTTCGTAATTTTTGGTGTTTCTGAGATTCCAGTGGCTTTGTTGTGCAAACACATTCTCAGCTTCTCTCCCATGATTTAGCATCTTTTTGTGTGCCTTTCGTTTCATTTATTAGTTTTTATCTCTGCAATGCTAGGGGCTTAATATTTGTGAGAGAAGGATTATTGCTAGTATTCTAGTTTTAGTGAAATTACTTCTTTAATTTCCTTGCCTGGGACTGCTAGTTCTGCAGCTTTACCCAGAATTAATTTCAGTATTGAATTCAGCAAACTTCATTTTATCAGTTGTGCAACTGTTTTGCCTTGCTGCTCACAATAAAAAGGTTTCTATCAATTTTCCCATTTTCTGTTCTGCCTTTAAAATTATTTTTTTTGCTATATTCAACTGGAGTTTTGATTTATTTTCTATTACTAATTTCAGTATCCATTATCTTTCCTCCTTTCTTGTGTTTTGCATGTTTGGAGGATTTTGGTATTCATCAATAAGTTGCAAGAACTTGTATAGTATTTATGACAACATTGCATTTTAGCCATTTCCCATCCTTGTGCTTGCAGCTTGTGTGAGTGTTCCATTTAACCAGTGTAGAGAGGAATGCTTGCAGTTCTGTATGCTCTCAGATGTAGATCTATATCTAAAATGCCAGTCATGGAGAGGGTAGCAGTGTTCCCTGCAGAAGATGTGTTCAATGGGAGTAAACTAGTCCACTGATCACTGGTTTCTCTAGGCAAGGAGGAAACCTTACAAAGCATCATGCACTTATCTGGTTTATGCATGTGCTCCTGTGGTGAACATTAAATTCTCTTTTGGAGAACCCCGCGTCAGAAAGTGCTTCCCCTTCATGTCAAAGGTATGAAATGTGGGCCTTTGTCAGACATACCGTATATTTCGGCGTATAAGTCGACCCTTTAGCCCCCAAAAATCATGCCAAAATTAGGGGGTCGACTTATCTAACAGTAACAAAAAGTGAATCTTTATTATTTTGGCATATCGGTACAGGAATCCAGGCTTTACAGTTGGCTATTAACAATGACAGCCTTGTTGAGGTAACTATGTATGTAAATACCAGTATTAAAAACATTTCACACTGTAATACGACAATAATAATACATTAGAACATCCATTACCTTAAATAAAATGAAAAAAATCTAAGTAACTTGAAGAAACCCTAATCGCACAGCAAGCGTAAACATTGCGTAGCCATTTGTAGTACAGTAATTGAGAAGGATGCGTTCACTCTGACAGTTTTGTATTTACCGGGGTATTGTTCAAAAACACTTACGGTATGAAATCTTTATATATCACTTTATGAAATAAAAAAAAATTTGTATGTAATAGTAAATGTGTATTTAAAATCCTTCAAAATTACTTGAGTCATTGTCACTTGAATTAAACAATTCATCAAACAAATTATCATTCACGGTTTCAGCATAAGGATCCCAGTTTAAATCTGGTGAATCAACTGCAGGTTCGTTTTCCCTCAAATGAGCCTGCTTATGACATAGAAGAAACCAATGGTCAAGGAATTTTTCCAACATAATAAAATACCGGGACGTCGTTTTAACAACCCAATCAAAATATTAACTTGAGTGGCAGTTTGTACATACATATATACGTAGGCTGTTATGCAGCGTTAGTTAGCGCTTTGTTTGTTTACATTACACTCTAGTAACGTATCTTTCGTTTCGTCATTTCTAATCATATTTGCCGGTATTCATCTTTTATATATTACACAGATTTGTTAATATACCGAGTATATTTCCTGTATTTCTTATGGTAAGTAGAGCAACATATGTACCGTAATTACATTCAGGTTATTTTATATACGTTTTACCCTGCTGCTTATTTTGAGCGTACGGTTGGCCTCACATTTTATAGGTCGACTAATATACCCGATATTAGTTAAAATCATACAAATTTACTCAGAATTGGGGGGTCGACTTATCTTCCGGTCGACTTATACGCCGAAATATACGGTACCTAATCTCAGGGTGTTGTTCTCCAATTTAAAATCTTACTTCCCTTAACGTCCCCTTCGCCAGGGGTTCAACCAGCAACCCCTGGGGAAGGAATTTTCGAATTGCTTACTTCATCATCTATCAACCTTGAGCTTTATCCCACCAGCTCATCTCTCAGCTTCAGCCTCTGTGGTCACCCTTATGCACTCAGTTTCAGGTCTCCTGACACATCTTTTTTGAATGAATGAATCAAGAAATTTAGGCTGGGAACGGCAAGAACTAGGGAAAATTCAGCCATTCAGTGTTCATGACAGACAACAGGGCGTGGCCCTGGCTGGACAGCAAGATGAAAGATATCCTGAAAATAATGCAGATGACTTGAAAAGAATATGTATGACTAACCTTAATAAGTTAATGTTCCTATTTCTTTAGAGGCTGATCAAAGTAATTAAACCTTTAACCCTGAAGGGACGGGCTTTTAAATAGTAGTATATATCAAGCATATCCCCAGACTGAGCAAACTTTAAGGTTGGCCAATTTAAGAAACCAAGTATGCAAATGTACATGGCATAAGAATAAAAATTCTAAATCTTTTCTGTACCTTCCATGGGAAATGAAACAAAGTGAATATATACAACCCTGTGCAAGGCCTGTTCCAAGACACTTAAATTTTTACAGTTAGTATACATGTTTTTACTTATAACTAAATTTATTTAATTTTGTAAAATTACAATTACAGCTTACACAATATCATAACATTTAAGAACTAAAATCAGTAAAAAATTCGGAGTATGTTTATTTTAAAACATTTACGAGATTTACAGAGATGGAGAGATGCACTAACTTTTTGAGGTATGCATGCTTTTTCTAATAATTCTCTGCCGTTTTCCTAGCAAATTTACATTTATAACTGGCATACCACCATGAAAGATAAGAACTAAAAAACCAACCGTAATCCCTGGGTATATTTGACATCATGGGATACAGAGGGGCAATATATTCCCCCATCAAGTCCCAAGGCATACTGATTGCCCTCTGTCCTGTGCTGAGCTACTACAGTTGCCATTAGTCTTTATGGATCATTGAAGTTATATGAACATCTTTCCCGCAAAATTCATCCAAATCGTGTGGCGGGTATCATTTATACTCATGTGAGTTATATGAACATCTTTCCCGCAAAATTCATCCAAATCGTGTGGCGGGTATCATTTATATTCATGTGAGTTAGCCTATTCATCACTCAAAACCTGTTATAGATTTAAATGTGATGATGCCCGTCGATTAAGGGTTAAACACATAAAATTGGTGAAACAAACATATAGTACTTACGTAACAGCTTGTTTGAAAACATCATAAGCACACGCCTGTTTCTTGTATTTTTCTTCAAAATGCCAGGCAGTTTTGCGATAAAGTTCTTCCACTTGATCTTCTGATGTATAACCTAAAAGCTCCCCTACGTGTCGAATGATAGAATTGACAGCCTTTGCCTTGGCAAATTTTTCTGTACATCTTTCAACATCTTCCTTTGACACTCTTCTTTTGGACAGATCAATGTAACCTGATGAAAAAGTAAACCATTCTTTTTTTAGATTTTTCATTACTATAAAAAATATATTATTTAAAAAACCAAGACAAATTTGTAGCTATAACATTTACATAAAGGTTACTGTATACGTATATATTCCATGTTATCCTGAATCTGCTTAAATAATATCCTTACTGGAAGTATAAGTAAACTAGTCATTCATTTGAAGAAAATAAATGACATGCTTTGCTAAATGGCTTATTAGTTTTGTTGCCATTTTGGAAAAGACTAATGAATGATATACATATTATATCAACAATATCCAAGGGAATGATAATCAAGATTAGCAACACTATGCAATTTATGATAAGTAGGTGAAAAAGTATGAGAAACACAAATTTGAAGTTTAACATAGCTTGGAAAAAAAAGTATACATACAAAATCTATCATCATACATTCCCATACACTCATCCTTGTAGTACTTTACTTTACCACTACTACCACGTAGCAATAGTTTTAGTTATGAACAGCAAAGTAGACATGATAAACTATATTTAGAACTTTCACATACTTAACCACTACATAAATTACACAATAAAAATTTTCTAATCACTGTACCAAAATCAAATGCATATACTACCAGTCTTTCTGGGAAAGGGTATTCACCAAAATTACATCAACGCAAGAGTATACTACAATGTTTTTAGAATACACCGCAGAAAAATTATAAAAGGGCACGTCATGTGTTACAAGAATGTTTTAATCATGATAAATTAGTATACTTTATATTTAAAAAAGGCAACTTCTTTATAATGATTAACATATACTATTTTGCTCTACTTAACTGAGTACCACAATCCAACATCCCATAAGATTTTTGGGTGTAGCAAACCATAGTTCGAAATTTACAACGTAAAACACAATTTTTTACCTTTCTCTTTGTCAACTCTGATTACTACGACTGGTTCGGTCTTTCCAACTCTAATTAATTTATTCATAGATCGGATACGTCGACGTGAGAGTTCTGACAACAGGATCATGCCTTCAATGTTGTTATATTCTAGAAGATGGACATATGCACCCATCTCTGCAATACTTCTGACTGTCACCATCACCACGTCATCCACTTCGGGATACCTCTGGGAATAATATCTACAAAACAGCGGCATCTTGGCTTTGTGCTAGTTCTGTAAAACAAAGGATATCATTAATAAAAAAAAAAAAAAAATCAATCAATCAATCAATCATGCCAACCAGCACCCTAAAATTTCAAGTATTTCATTTCATGGAAACAAACTAAAGTACTAGTATTGTGTTGCAACTTTTTAAATATTTTTTAAAACTGATCACTGCAGTTTACCATTACTACAAAATGAAGTTGTCTCATTCCCTCACTGGAGCTGCAGACTGTTACAATTAACTGGTGAATAAATGAACTTTTGCTAAATAAGAATTGTCTCTTGTAACATAAACTATTAGGAAGCTACTGAGGCAAGAGTTCTACTAAGATTTACCTTGCCTTAATAGTGATATTTTACAGAGTCTCATGTTTGGCAAAGGAAAGGTCCCCAGGAATGCCTAGAAATGGCCACATCCTCACAAGGCACATGGCAGGAGTAGGAGGTAGTACACCATAAGCACATCCAAAAGTCTTATCTGGGCTTGTTTTTATTTGTATGGTGTTTTTACGTTGCACGGAACCAGTGGTTATTCAGCAATGGGACCTACGGCTTTACATGGCTTCCGAACCATGTTGAGAGTGAACTTCTATCACCAAAAATAAGCATCTCTCACCCTTCAGTGGAATATCCGAGAATTGAACTCGTGGCCACCGAAGTGGCATGCCAACACCATACCAACCACGCCACCGAAGTGCCAAAGTCTTATCTGGGATGAGCGCAGTGCTTCTGCACTAGTCGTCCCTGTCAAAAAGCAAATGTCCATACCCCTCTTAGACTAAACCAGAGGAGAAAAAATATGACAAGATGAGAGAGGAAGATGTTAGCCCAGTGAGATGAAACCAAAAATGTATATTATTCTCAACCATTCCCCCTACCAAAGACACCTGTCTTCGGGCCTTCCTACATTTCTTGGCAAAACTCTTCCAATGGCCCACTCCTCGCAAGGAGAATCAGGTTTCCTTTGGCTAGGTTAGGATGCGGGTTCAGGAGGGCAAAGCCCCCAGCCAGGTAAGGACCCAGTGCCACGGCAAAAAGTGTGTGAATATCCTACAGTATTACCAAGCATAAAACAGAAGACAAAAGCGATGGCGGAAATAAATGCCTAGGTAAAACTGAAGGCAACCATTGTGGCCTGGTTCCTGCCAATTGCCAACTGGAATATAGGTAGTATAAGTTATTATGTCTTTGTTTGTGTGTCTTTCTATTAAAATATATTTTCCATCTTTTGTGTATCCTTAAGTTTATGCCTAAGAGGCTGGTAGGCCTACTAAACACAGTGCCCATTCCACACATAACTGGTAGTTGACAAACCAAAAGGACACTGTAAAAGTCTTCAGTTTTCCCATACCTCAGCCTATAGGGTAAATGACAGAGCGGCAACAAAGCAGCCACTGATCCTGGAACGTGGCCACCTTTCCCAAAAAAAAGTACTTTGAATTCGGCTGCCATTGAGCCAATCAAGTCACGAGGTGTGGCAAGTAAGTGTTTTCTCCTATATTACAAAATAATGGCATACCTATACCTACCTAATTCAAGCGCTTTTCCAGGAAGTGGCCGCGTTCTAAGAGAGGTGGCTGCGCTGTCGCTGTTCGGTCATTTAGGTACCCTATGGCGATTGCAAAATTCACAAGGAATACGCCTACTTAGGCTAACAACAAATTTATCAATATTAAAGGTGGGCCTATCTATAGGTATAACCAATTGCTTCGGAAAGCCATCTTATACACACAAGAGTCTTTTAGGTCAGCCTCGCGGACGTATTTCGAGTAGCTTAGGCCTATTAGACTAAAACAACGAATGTCTGGAGAGCCTAAGTAATGGCATAGGCCTACTTTGAAACTAGGTTAGCCTACCGTTAAAGAGCAAGAGAGATGGTAGCCTATTGCTTAAGGTGATGCCATCAGAGGCCACAGACTCTTTCCCCCTTGTGATTTAAGGTCACAGTGGGTAGGCCTAGGCCTGAAACGGCCTTTCTTTTGTAGGCCTAATGAATTTCAACCTTTAGACCAAGTTACCCGAAAAGTCACGCCTGAATCATCACCGTCTTCTAGAAGCTTAAGCTCAATATAGAAAAAGAGTAGATTCCATTGGATAAAATAATCTCGCGCTGCTTTCATTGACCTTTTTGATGATGAATGTTAACCTGCAGCCCAACAATAGGCCTAAGTTAGGCCTGCTGTCAAAAAAGGTTAACCTAGACTTAGGAACAGCTGTAGGACTCGGCCACACACGGCTATTTTTGTCCCGCACGGCTTCGAATGTCATTTAAAACGAATATTATTCAATTTGCCAACTCACTGACCGTACATTATACTTACTAGAACTTCCGGTGTCAGAAAAGTGTTGCTAAATAACATTCAATTAGGCCTAATGTCACTTCGGCGAATACACGTTGGTAGTAGTATATACTGCCGGGATGTGAAGCCAGCGGACATTTCTAGCGAACGTGAAGGGTACGATTTCGTCCGATATTTTCTGTTCGATTGGTTCGTATAGGATTTATTTGGCCGAATTCCTCGTTATATTACAAAGATAAACGTATATATAATTTATCCGTCATATAATTAAACGTAAAACTTGAGAGTGAATCCTGGAATTAAACTGGAAATGTTGCATCATCCTCGCGCGAAAGTACAGAGGTTTTAAACCATTTACTTTCTCTCTCCATCTTCTTGTGAATTTCTATAGGAAAACATCGACCGAAGAGATAGAGAAAACGAAATTCTGAGCCCTAAAATGATCAAACCTGACCACTGTAAGAAAGGAACCAGGAAAAAAATGGAGATGGAATATGATTCCGAGACTCTGTAGTGGATGAAATCTGTCACTGAACCGAGATATACTTTTACAGCTAGGGCTAGGCACAGAGCTTAATCATTCTTGACCAAAATAATAATCACAAGCATACCGTGACTGTTTCATTTCCAGTTTTTCTACTTTTTTCTTTATACGTTCAGGATTTTATCACGTCTTATACCTTGCACAAATTCACGTGTTCCTCAGTGTTTCTTCCAATTATCTGATTATATTTTCTCATTACCATTACTGGCTGGTTCATATCTGGTACAAAAAGAATTTTTGTCTGTTCAAACACCATTACACTTTCTTGTGAGCAATACCACTTCAAAATAATTTTATGTAAACAAATAAATCAATATTGGATATATTGCCACTACTCCCTTGAATGAGACTAAATTTTCAGTATGTCTTGGTGTTATGCAACAAAGTAGGGGCGTAGGATTAATCTAGGACCTATAGGGAACAGTCCAAAAACTGAAGTCTAGTATCGTTCTTTTTATATAATATAAAAAAAATATTTGGCAATCTGCTTTATATTTGATAATGCGAAAGTTACGACATACTGAGTCTACCTTCCCACCAAAAGGTGTCGTACAATAAAATTAACGTTCTTCTGATATTTGCTCGAAAGTGAGTGCTTTTGGAGAAGAAAATTAGTTGGTTGTAGCGAAGATAATAGCACTGTCAGCAACATACGTTACAAACTGGGTGGAGTTTGCTACCCAATTTTATGTTGTAAGCAAGCTATTATATTTACCCGACTACGTGACGTATTGATTCTCTCTCTCTCGTAACTGGGAAAGCGTATGAGAGGAAAGAGCTCCTCCACATGACAAATGAAACAAAAACAAGAATTCTTTTATGTTAAGGCTACAAATCCGTGACCATAAATGAAATTAGGTATTGCATACCTTCTGTATTGACAGAAGGATGGCACAGTGGAGTAAATACTCAGTCCACTATAAATTTTGGCGTTCAAGTTTTTTAATATTTAAGTAACATAAAATAATGATAAATAAATCTAAAGAGGTATAAAGTGAATTTCTCATCGAATTCCTCGCGCGGCCAAAGCATTCTGTTAGCATACCAAACACCATGAAATTAGTATCGACGTTGCTTGAGAGCTCTTCAATTTCCTTAGAAGTAAGACTACGTCCAAATCAGCCTGGGAATAACAGCGGATATATACTCAGTCACTTTCTTTCGCCTTCTTACGCAAGGAAAGCTTTCAATGCAGTCAGTAGTGATTTTGAAGACAGAGGAAAACTAAAATAGAGAATAATTAGAATGTTAAATTGGTTCTGCAATCCGGTGACTTTCATGTTGTTTTTACTGAAAGTTTGGGGAGGCTTTCCATACAGTCTGGATTATGGAAGCCTCGTCGTTCCAGGAAAACGATACATTACCGTTAAGAGGAGTCCGTGCTGGACCGTTTGGACCTTCTTCTTGACAGTATTTATGGCAGCGTGTGGCTATTTGAACTTTCATTTCCACGTCTACACTTCGCAAGAGACAGACAACACAATTGGGATGATTATAAAGTACGTGATGGGCGTCAGCGCCATCGTCCTGCAGATTTATCTTGCTTTCTTTAGCAGGCGACTTGCTCGGGTTGTGTCCTTGATGGACGAGGAATTGTTGAACAGTCGAGGAAAGACTCGTCAGGTTATTTTCCATGTGCTCTTCCCACTTGGATTTCAATTGCTATTCAGTGCATTTGTCTTGGCTGAAATAATCCATGCAGTTATATTAGACCTCAACGTACAGGCTGTTGGAACTGCAATGGAAATACCACACGTCTTGATTTACTTCCCAGTAAGTATCATGGCAACAGGTGGCCTGATCTCCTCGATTTTCGTGAACCTGTCAACCCGTATAGATGCTAAAATCAAAGACATATCGCAAAAAATCAAGCGTGAACAAGAAGGGCAAGACTGCAGCAAGTCTTGGGACACTGCCATGTGGACATTCAGGACAGCAAGAAACAGAAACCTCCTTCAGGTGTCCTCGTACTTGGGGCGCTCTGAAGATGCCATCAAGAGAGAACGGAAGTATCACTTAGACCGAACCTCAGCCTTAGGGGATGACTTCCTTCATCTGTTTAGACTAATAGAACGCACCGATGACATCGTCGAAGCTCTGGTTGGGTTCACGGGAGTTCCAATATTCGCAGCATTGCCTTTTTACCTGACAGTATCAGTGGGGGCACCTGAACCACGTTCCTCCTCATCAAGAAGGGCTTTCTGTTCTTCTTGCTGTTCGTCGAGTCTCTTTGGAGTTGCATTTTCATCCTCTGTTCACCTGATGTGTTAAGTTTACAGGTAAGTCTAATGTTCCTCCGAACGCTTGTAGATATTTTACCCGCCCTCATCCGGGTTTACCAATTATCCGACAGGGCCTTAGCTCTATTAATCTGGATAATTGAGGGATTAGATTCGGTTAGGTTAAATGTTAGGTTATATATATATATATATATATATAATTAAAAGCCAAACGTTTGTATAGATTGAAATATTAGGGTTATATTTCGAAAAAAAATTAACCAGTATTTATTTACAGTTCTGAAGGAAAGACAAAAGACACTTTGCCTTTACTTTCTTTACAATTTTCAAACGAACCTATTTGTATATCTCCGAAAAGGAAAAAGGAAAATATATGGTACAGGTTATACATGGAATACATTATATATATATATATATATATATATATATATATGTATATATATATATATATATATATATATATATATATATATGAATACATTTATATGTATTCATATATATATATATATAATATATATATATATATATACATATATATATATATATATATATATATATATATATATATATATATATAATATGAAAATACATTATATTATATATATATATATATATATATATATATATATAATATATATATATGAATACATATAATGTATTCATATATATATATACATACATACATATATTATATATATATATATATATATATATATATATATATATATATATATATATATAAATGTATAACCTGTACACATATTTCCTTTTCCTTTTCAGAGATAAAAAAGTACGTTCGTGTGAAAATTATAAAGGAAGTAAAGGTGAATGTGTCTTTTGTCTTTCCTTCAGAACTGTAAATAAATACTGCCTAATTTTTTTTTTCGAAATATAACCCTAATATTCAATCTATGCTAACGTTTGGCTTTTAATTTTTCTAATAAATGTGTAACACAAAGCAATGCTCTATGACACAAAGCATTGTGCAACACCAAAATATGATGAGAATGCAACTGAAATGAAAAGAAAATATTGATCTAATTCAAAGAGGTATAAAGTGAATTTCTTTATCATCTAATTCCTGGCAAACACTATAACCCCCAGTGTTATTGAACGAAGTGGCAAGTGCCTAAGTAACCATAGTGAGAATACTAGATCATTTGTACACAAGCGGCCAAAACACTGTTTACACTATATCATGAGGTCAATATGGGCGTTTCCGGCATGCTTTTATATTTTCTGAGAAAATGAGACTATGCCCTTAAGACCGACTGCCAGAAGCAGGGTTTGTTTCAGTTGCCTCTTTGCATTCGTCTTCGTCAATACTTTTGGAAATACAGAATAACCGCAATGTTCAACTCGTTTGCAAGTCCAGTGCTTTTCATGTTGTCTTTACTGAGAGTGTTGGGAGGCTTTCCATACAGTCTGGATTATGGAAGCCTCGTCGTTCCAGGAAAAGGAAACGTTACCGTTAAGAGGAGTCTGTGGTGGAGTATGTGGTCCTACTTTTTGGCAACATTTATGGCAGCGTGTGGCTACTTGAACATTCATTTTCACGTCTACAATTCGCAGGATACAAGGCATACCGTTGGCTTGATTGTAAAGTACCAGATGGGAATCAGCGAATCAGCGCCATCTTCTTGCATATTTACCTTGCTTTCTGCAGCAGGCGACTGGCTCGCGTTGTGTCCCTGATGGACGAGGAATTGTTGAATAGTCGAGGAAACGTTCGCCAGGTTATCTTCCATGCGCTCTTGCCGTTCGGAGTTCACTTCTTACTCAGTGCGTTTAACTTGGGCGAAATACTGTACGCATTTACACACGACGCCTCAGAACAGACACTTGGAATACTGCTGGAAATACCACACGTCCTAATATACTTCCCAGTAAGTATCGTGGCAACAGGTGGCCTCATCTCCTCGATTTCCACAAGCTTGTCAAACCGTTTAGACGCCGAAATCGAAGCCATGTCGCGAAAAATCAAGAGTGAAGAAGAAGAAGATGACGACAAGTCTGAGGAAGACGCAATTTGGGCGTCCAAGCCAGCGAGCAATGGTGATCTCCTTCAGGTATCCTCGTACTTGGGAAGCTCCGGAGATGCCGCCACCAAGCTAGAGCGAAAGTCTCACTTAGGCAGAAGCTCAGTCTCAAGGGATGACTTCCGTCGTCTGTTTAGACTGATAGAACGCACCGACGACATCGTCGAAGCTCTGGTTGCGTTCACGGGCGTTCCGGTTTTCAGCACACTGCCATTTTACCTGACAGTGTCGGTGGGGCACCTGTACCGTGCCCTCATCAAGATGGGCATTCTGTTCTTCTTGCTGTTCGTCGGGTCTGTTTGGAGTTGCATTTTCATCCTTTGTTCCCCGGATTTGTTATGCGTCCAGGTAAGTCTCTCTCTCTCTCTCTCTCTCTCTCTCTCTCTCTCTCTCTCTCTCGTAACTTGGAAATCGTTAGACAGGGAAAAGCTCCTGGAAATGACAAATAATATAAAAACGCAATTTCTATTTTTTAAGGCAACAAATGCGTGATCATAAATGAAATTAGGTATTCCATTCCTTCTGTATTGATGAGAATGTCACAGTAGTATATTGTAGTTACTAGTTTTTTTTTTCTTTTTCGGCGTGACAGTCAACCATTACTCAAATTCCACAAATATATATGAGTTTCCATTTGTCTTCTTGCTCCTGATCTTAAACATCATATCAGTAACAACAAGGCGTGATCCGACCCCCCAGCTTATTCAGGGCACGTGCTAAAATCTACAGACAATATCACTGTTACACCAACGAACATTAAAGTAAATACGGTATATTTTATCAGAAATAATTTTTCTGTACTGTTTATCAGACACATTACTTATTTTTCATATTTTCATTCTTATAAATAAATCATGAACATCCTATCCTAAAATTCCTGTATCTTTAACTTATCGCGAAACATAATCATAATTATATATATATATATATATATATATATATATATATATATACTATATATATATATATAATATACACTAAGTATATGAAGGCAGGCAGGAAACACACAGGAGACATTTTGACATTTAATCCGACGTTTCGCAATACATTATTGCATCCTCAGGGAATTCTACAATAGATGTAAACTAAAATAATTTTTAAAAAACTTTTAAAAAAATCATAAAATTAAAAATAGTTATCTAAAAGTCAATTTAAAAGACCATATTTAAAACACATAAGTTAAGTTAAAACACAAGTTACAAAAAAAAAAAACATGGAATTGAGCATTAATCTACAAGGATTTATTCAAAAAATATATAATAATAATAATTAAAATAATAAATAACTAAAGGAGTGGAGCTAACTGCCAGAGCAAAGTCAAGAGTAAAACTGAAGCTAGAAACGAAAAGTAAACAATAAGTGTCTTTTAAGAATAAACAACAAAGTCAAGATAAAAAAAAAAAGTTGAACAGCCGAAGACTGGGTGTATTTAAAACAGGAACAAGTTGTTTAATTTTCCAGTGCTCTAAAATAAATGCTCTTTATGGTTGTTGGACCTGTCCAATTATAGAGAAATCTTTGTATTGGATGGTAGTTTTACATTGCAAAGAATGATTTTTCTTATGTTGGATGCATCTGGGTTGGATAGGCGACATCCACAGTTCTATGACTAACCCCCTATGGGAATCGACTCGTACCCTAAGAAGACGCTTCGTGGATCCCACATAATTTCCCATATCACATCTGGGACAAGTATACTTATATACCACATTAGACGTCATCAAAGGGCAGAGTCGGTCTTTTACTCTGAAAAGGGAGCCGATTGTAAGGGGGTTTTTTGGAATCAAATTTACGTCCAAGGGCATTAAAATGTTCATTGATTATTTTAGTAGTTGAAGCCTGTACGGAAGTTGTCAGATTTTATGTACGGAAAAGATGCTAGAATTTTTTCTTTGGAACGTTAAAATACAAAGGGCTGTTAGAGAACTTTTTGCTGAGTAATTTTCTGTATGACCTTGTTAATAATCTTGGTATTTTTGGGAAAACAGTTATCGTTAAAATATTTTTTGTAAAGGAAGGTAATTTCGTTATGGAAAAGTTCCCAGTCTGAAGTGAGTAATAGTGCCCGATGAATTAGTGTATAAACAGAATTTAACTTAAAGTTATAAAAACAAAAACTATAAAAATTGGAGCCAGACCTGTAAAGGTTTTCTTCCTAAAAAATGGTGGTTTTAAAACAGTTACTATCCCTAGATACCAAAACGTCTAAAAATGGTAAACGACACTCCTGCTCCTTTTCGATAGTAAACGTGATGTTAGGGTGACGTGAGTTAGCAAATTCAAGGAAAGACTCAGAGTGAAACTCACGCCTGAAAAGGGCAAAAGTGTCGTCCACGTATCGAGCATAAAACAGGGGGCGAAAAGATAATGGGCAATCATCAAGCATGGATTCCTCCAGGGAACACATGAAAATATTAGCGAATGTTGGGCCAAGAGGGGAGCCCATAGCCATCCCTTCTACTTGCCTATACAATTTCCCGTTAAAAACAAAAAGCCGTGTCCAGCACGGCCAATTCTAAAAAAAGTTTTAAAAGCACACGATTAAAAAGTTTCAATCGTGTTGCTTTTAAAACTTTTTTAGAATTGGCCGTGCTGGACACGGCTTTTGTTTTTAA
>NC_061094.1:60942867-60947867 GCF_015104395.2 Macrobrachium nipponense
ATTTTTCTAATAAATGTGTAACACAAAGCACTGCTCTATGACACAAAATATTGTACAAGACCAAAATATGATGAGAATGCAACTGGAATGAAAAGAAAATATTGATCTAATTCAAAGAGGTATAAAGTGAATTTCTTATTCATCTAATTCCATGGCAGACACTAAAACCCCCAGTGTTATTGAACGAAGTGGCAAGTGCCTAAGTAACCATAGTGAGAATACTAGATCATTTGTACACAAGCGGCCAAAACACTGTTTACACTATATCATGAGGTCAATATGGGCGTTTCCGGCTTGCTTTTATATTTTCTAAGAAAATGAGACTATGCTCTTAAGACCGACTGCCAAAGAAGCAGGGTTGTTCAGTTGCCTCTTTGCATTCGTCTTCGTCAGTACTTTTGGAAATACAGAATACCAACCGCAATGTTCAACTCGTTTGCAAGTCCAGTGCTTTTCATGTTGTCTTTACTGAGAGTGTTGGGAAGCTTTCCATACAGTCTGGATTATGGAAGCCTCGTCGTTCCAGGAAAAGGAAACGTTACCGTTAAGAGGAGTCTGTGGTGGAGTATGTGGTCCTACTTTTTGGCAACATTTATGGCAGCGTGTGGCTACTTGAACATTCATTTCCACGTCTACAATTCGACAGGATACAAAGGAGACCGTTGGCATGATTGTAAAGTACCAGATGGGAATCAGCGCCATCTTCTTGCATATTTACCTTGCTTTCTGCAACAGGCGACTGGCTCGCGTTGTGTCCCTGATGGACGAGGAATGTTGAATAGTCGAGGAAACGTTCACCAGGTTATCTTCCATGCGCTCTTGCCGTTCAGAGTTCACTTCTTACTCAGTGCGTTTAACTTGGGCGAAATACTGAACGCATTTACAGACGACGCCTCAGTACAGACTGTTGGGAATACTGCTGGAAATACCCACATGTCCTAATATACTTCCCAGTAAGTATCGTGGCAACAGGTGGCCTCATCTCCTCGATTTCCACAAGCTTGTCAAACCGTTTAGACGCCGAAATCGAAGCCATGTCGCGAAAAAATCAAGAGTGAAGAAGAAGAAGAAGAAGATGACGACAAGTCTGAGGAAGACGCAATTTGGGTCGTCCAAGCCAGCGAGCAATAGTGATCTCCTTCAGGTATCCTCGCTACTTGGGCGAAGTCTCCGGAGATGACCGCCACCAAGCTAGAGCGAAAGTCTCACTTAGGCAGAAGCTCAGTCTCAAGGGATGACTTCCGTCGTCTGTTTAGACTGATAGAACGCACCGACGACATCGCCGAAACTCAGGTTGTGTTCACGGGCGTTCCGGTTTTCAGCACACTGCCATTTTACCTGACAGTGTCGGTGGGGCACCTGTACCGCGCCCTCATCAAGTTGGGCATTCTGTTCTTCTTGCTGTTCGTCGGGTCTGTTTGAAGTTGCATTTTCATCCTTTGTTCCCCGGATTTGTTATGCGTCCAGGTAAGTCTCTCTCTCTCTCTCTCTCTCTCTCTCTCTCTCTCTCTCTCTCTCTCGTAACTTAGAAATCGTTAGACGGAAAAGCTCCTTGAAATGATAAATAAAACAAAAACGCAATTTCTATTTTTTAAGGCAACAAATCCGTGATCATAAATAAAATTAGGTATTCCATTCCTTCTGTATTGACGAGAATGTCACAGTAGTATATTGTGGTACTAGTTTTTTTCTTTTTCGCGTGACAGTCAACCATTACTCAAATTCCACAAATATGAGTTTCCATTTGTCTTCTTGCTCCTGATCATAACATCATATTAGTAACAACAAGGCGTGATCCGACCCCCAGCTTATTCAGGGCACGAGCTCAAATCTAGACAATAGCACTGTTTCACCAACGAACATTAAAACAAATACGGTATATTTTATCAGAAATAATTTTCTGTACTGTTTTATCAGACACATTACTTATTTTTTCATATTTTTCGTTCTTATAAATAAATCATGAACATCCTCTCCTAAAATTCATGTATCTTCAACTTATCGCGAAACATAATCATAATTAGGTTATATATATATATATATATATATATATATATATATAGTATACATAATATATACCTACAGTTAAATTATCGTAAAACTGATAAATTTACTGTATAGTATCCCTCTTTGTGTTATAATTATTACGTAAAACTTGAAAGCCAAACTTTATGGTAGGGACTAAGTTTCTTAGGATTCTGTCTTGAAAAACAAAATTAGTCTCTGTTTATTTACAATTCATTCACATTTACACATATCTCTGTTAAGTAATATGTAACAGGTGTATATATATAGATACAGTATATATATATATATATATATATATATATATATATGGACATTATATATGTATATATATAATATTGTACATACATACATATATATATATATATATATATATATACACACACACACACATATATATATATATATATATATATATATATATATATATATATATATATATATATATATATATATATATATATACCTCCTGTACATATTACTTAACAGAGATATATGAAAATGTGAATGAATTGTAAATAAACAGAGGACTAATTTTGTTTTTCAGGACAGAATCCTAATACTTAGTCTTACTATAAAGTTTGGCTTTCAAGTTTTACGATAATTATGTAACACAAAGAGGTATACTGTACAGTAAATTTATCAGTTTTACGATAATTATGTAACATAAGGAGGTATACTATACAGTTAATTTATCATCTAATTCCTCGCACACAGAAGATTACGCACTGCTATTAAATGAAGTGGTTATTACCTATGCAAACACACAACGTGAATATGACACATTTGTACACTACCGGTCTGAGCGTTCTGTTGGCATATACTAAACACCACGAAATTAGTATCGACGACGTTCTTGAGAGCTCTTCAATTTCGTCGGTCAATGAGACTACATCCCAAATAGCCTGGGAATAACAGCGGATATACACTCGGTCGCTTTCTTACGCAAGGAAAGCTTTCAATGCAGTCAGCAGTGATTTTGAAGACAGAGGAAAACCAAAATAGAGAATAATTAGAATGTTAAACTGGTTCTGCAATCCGGTGACTTTCATGCTGTCTTTACTGAAAGTGTGGGGAGGCTTTCCATACAGTCTGGATTATGGAAGCCTCGTCGTTCCAGGAAAAGGATACGTTACCGTTAAGAGGAGCTGTGCTGGAGTACGTGGTCCTACTTCTTGGCAGCATTTATGGGAGTGTAGTGGCGTACTTGAACACTCATTTCCTCGTCTATAATTCGAAAGAGACGAACCACACCAATTGGGATGATTATGAAGTACGTGATGGGCGTCAGCGCCATCGTCCTGCAGATTTATCTTGCTTTCTTTAGCAGGCGATTGGCTCGGGCGGTTGTCGGTTCCTTGATGGACAAGGAATTGTTGAACAGTCGAGGAAACCACTCGTCAGGTTATTTTCCACGTGCTTTTGCCCATTCGGATTTCAATTGCTATTCAGTGCATTGCCTTGGCTGAAACAATCGATGCAGTTATATTAGACCTCAAACGTACAAGCGGTTGGAAACTGTAATGGAAATACCACACGTCTTGATTTACTTCCCAGTAAGTATCATGGCAACAGGTGGCCTGATCTCCTCGATTTTCGTGAACCTGTCAACCCGTATTGACGCTGAAATCCAAGACATATCGCTAAAAATCAAGCGTGAACAAGAAGGGCAAGACTGCAGCAAGTCTTGGGACACTGCCATGTGGACATTCAGGACAGCAAGAAACAGAAACCTCCTTCAGGTGTCCTCGTACTTGGGGCGCTCTGAAGATGCCATCAAGAGAGAACGGAAGTATCACTTAGACCGAACCTCAGCCTTAGGGGATGACTTCCTTCATCTGTTTAGACTAATAGAACGCACCGACGACATCGTCGAAGCTCTGGTTGGGTTCACGGGAGTTCCAATATTCGCAGCATTGCCTTTTTACCTGACAGTATCAGTGGGGCACCTGTACCACTTCCTCATCAAGAAGGGCTTTCTGTTCTTCTTGCTGTTCGTCGAGTCTCTTTGGAGTTGCATTTTCATCCTCTGTTCACCTGATGTGTTAAGTTTACAGGTAAGTCCAATGTTCCCCCGAACACTCGTAGATATTTACCCGCCCTCGGGTCCGTTTACCAAATTATCCGACAGGGCCTTAGCTCTATTAATCTGGATAATTTATGGATTAGATTCGGTTAGGTTACATGTTAGGTTATATATATATATATATATATATATATATATATCCTATATATATATATATATATATATAATTAAATTAAAAGCCAAACGTTTGTATAGATTGAATATTAGGGTTATATTTCGAAAAAAAATTAGCCAGTATTTATTTACAGTTCTGAAGGAAAGACAAAAGACACTTTCGCCTTTACTTTCTTTACAATTTTCAAACGAACCTATTTGTATATCTCGAAAGGAAAAGGAAATATATGTACAGGTTATACATGAATACATATATATATATATATATATATATATATATATATATATATATATGTATGTATGTATATATATATATATATATCTATATATATATATATATATATATATATATGAATACATATAATGTATTCATATATATATATATATATATAATGAATACATATAATGTATTCAATATATATATATATATATATATATATATATATATATATATACATATACATGTATAACTGTACATATATTTCCTTTCCATTTTCGGAGATATACAAATAGGTTCGTGTGAAAATTGTAAAAAAAGTAAAGGCGAAAGTGTCTTTTGTCTTTCCTTCAGAACTGTAAATAAAATCTGCCTAATTTTTTTTTTTGTTCGAAATATAACCCTAATAGTAATCTATACAAACGTTTGGCTTTTAATTTTTTTAATAAATGGTGTAACACAAAAGCAATGCTCTATGACACAAAATATTGTACAAGACCAAAATATGATGAGAATGCAACTGGAATGAAAAGAAATATTGATCTAATTCAAAAGAGG
>NC_061094.1:60952867-60955367 GCF_015104395.2 Macrobrachium nipponense
AAATGAGACTACGCCCTTAAGACCGACTGCCAGAAGCAGGGTTGTTCAGTTGCCTCTTTGCATTCGTCTTCGTCAATACTTTTGGAAATACAGAATAACCGCAATGTTCAACTCGTTTGCAAGTCCAGTGCTTTTCATGTTGTCTTTACTGAGAGTGTTGGGAGGCTTTCCATACAGTCTGGATTATGGAAGCCTCATCGTTCCAGGAAAAGGAAACGTTACCGTTAAGAGGAGTCTGTGGTGGAGTATGTGGTCCTACTTTTTGGCAACATTTATGGTAGCGTGTGGCTACTTGAACATTCATTTCCACGTCAACATTCGCAGGATACAAAGGAGACCGTTGGCATGATTGTAAAGTACCAGATGGGAATCAGCGCCATCTTCTTGCATATTTACCTTGCTTTCTGCAACAGGCGACTGGCTCGTTGTGTCCTGATGGACGAGGAATTGTTGAATAGTCGAGGAACGTTCACCAGGTTATCTTCCATGCGCTCTTGCCGTTCGGAGTTCACTTCTTACTCAGTGCGTTTAACTTGGGCGAAATACTGAACGCATTTACAGACGACGCCTCAGTACAGACTGTTGGAATACTGCTGGAAATACCACACGTCCTAATATACTTCCCAGTAAGTATCGTGGCAACAGGTGGCCTCATCTCCTCGATTTCCACAAGCTTGTCAAACCGTTTAGACGCCGAAATCGAAGCCATGTCGCGAAAAATCAAGAGTGAAGAAGAAGAAGATGACGACAAGTCTGAGGAAGACGCATTTTGGGCGTTCAAGCCAGCGAGCAATAGTGATCTCCTTCAGGTATCCTCGTACTTGGGAAGCTCCGGAGATGCCGCCACCAAGCTAGAGCGAAAGTCTCACTTAGGCAGAAGCTCAGTCTCAAGGGATGACTTCCGTCGTCTGGTTTTAGACTGATAGAACGCACCGACGACATCGTCGAAGCCTCTGGTTTTGTTGTTCACGGGACGTTCCGGTTTTCAGCACACTGCCATTTTACCTGACAGTGTCGGTGGGGCACCTGTACCGCGCCCTCATCAAGATGGGCATTCTGTTCTTCTTGCTGTTCGTCGGGTCTGTTTGGAGTTGCATTTTCATCCTTTGTTCCCCGGATTTGTTATGCGTCCAGGTAAGTCTCTCTCTCTCTCGTAACTTGGAAATCGTTAGACAGGGAAAAGCTCCTGGAAATGACAAATAATATAAAAACGCAATTTCTATCTTTTAAGGCAACAAATGCGTGATCATAAATGAAATTAGGTATTCCATTCCTTCTGTATTGACGAGAATGTCACAGTAGTATATTGTAATTTTTTTTTTTTCGCGTGACAGTCAACCATTACTCAAATTCCACAAATATGAGTTTCCATTTGTCTTCTTGCTCCTGATCTTAAACATCATATCAGTAACAACAAGGCGTGATCCGACCCCTCAGCTTATTCAGGGCACGTGCTAAAATCTACAGACAATATCACTGTTACACCAACGAACATTAAAGTAAATACGGTATATTTTATCAGAAATAATTTTTCTGTACTGTTTATCAGACACATTACCTTATTTTTTCATATTTTCATTCTTATAAATAAATCATGAACATCCTATCCTAAAATTCCGTGTATCTTTAACTTATCGCGAAACATAATCATAATTAATTATATATATATATATATCCATATATATAATATATATAATATATATATATACTATACAGTAAACTTTATCGTAAAACTTGCAAAGCCAAACTTTATAGTAGACTAAGTATTAGGATTCTGTCTTGATTGGAAAAACAAAATTAGTCTCTGTTTATTTACAATTCATCACATTTACAGTTTCTCGTTAAGTAATATGTACAAGAGGTATATATATATATATAATATATATATATATATATATATGTATATATATATATATATATATATAATATATATATATATTGTAACGGCTCGTTTACCGTCACCAAAATACTATTCAATTTTTCTCTTTGTAAGCCTATCCCATGATACCACTGATACGAAGTCCACAATAAGGTGGAATCATACCACAAACTCAATTTCAAAGTGCAAGGATGAATTCAAGGGAGGAGTAAAAAAACAAACACAATGAAAAACCATAAATTTAATACATAAAGAACCAGACAGAAAATACACCTGAACCTCTTTAAGAACAGGAAATAAATGA
The DNA here is from genome assembly GCF_015104395.2 of Macrobrachium nipponense. Taxonomy (NCBI): domain Eukaryota; kingdom Metazoa; phylum Arthropoda; class Malacostraca; order Decapoda; family Palaemonidae; genus Macrobrachium; species Macrobrachium nipponense. Next base: position 60,955,051 of record NC_061094.1, read on the forward strand.
ATTACTATCACACTTAATAACAATTCAACACACGTATACAAAATTAAGATAGCATAACAACACACTCAAACCAAAATAAAATGGGCCCAGAGAAAGGAGGAGGAAATCAAAAAGAAAGAATATCCTGACGATTACAGGCTAATACCAAGCTTGTCACCAAAATCTTCATATTCAAAAATGCTTATTATTCTTTTTAAAGAATGAGAATCCTCCACGTCTGGAAGAGTGGTACCACAGGTGGTTAATAACTAGGGGGCCCAGTCGAGCAGTCTCCACAGAATCGCAGCGATGACAATGCAAAAAAGGTATAAAACAAC
>NC_061094.1:60960367-60993202 GCF_015104395.2 Macrobrachium nipponense
AACATTTATGGCAGCGTGTGGCTACTTGAACATTCATTTCCACGTCTACAATGCGCAGGATACAAGGGAGACCGTTGGCATGATTGTAAAGTACCAGATGGGAATCAGCGCCATCTTCTTGCATATTTACCTTGCTTTCTGCAGCAGGCGACTGGCTCGCGTTGTGTCCCTGATGGACGAGGAATTGTTGAATAGTCGAGGAAACGTTCGCCAGGTTATCTTCCATGCGCTCTTGCCGTTCGGAGTTCACTTCTTACTCAGTGCGTTTAACTTGGGCGAAATACTGTACGCATTTACACACGACGCCTCAGACAGACACTTTGGAATACTGCTGGAAATACCACACGTCCTAATATACTTCCCAGTAAGTATCGTGGCAACAGGTGGCCTCATCTCCTCGATTTCCACAAGCTTGTCAAACCGTTTAGACGCCGAAATCGAAGCCATGTCGCGAAAAATCAAGAGTGAAGAAGAAGAAGATGACGACAAGTCTGAGGAAGACGCAATTTGGGCGTCCAAGCCAGCGAGCAATGGTGATCTCCTTCAGGTATCCTCGTATTTGGGAAAGCTCCGGTGAATGCCGCCACCAAAGCTAGAGCGAAAGTCTCACTTAGGCAGAAGCTCAGTCTCAAGGGATGACTTCCGTCGTCTGTTTAGACTGATAGAACGCACCGACGACATCGTCGAAGCTCTGGTTGCGTTCACGGGCGTTCCGGTTTTCAGCACACTGCCATTTTACCTGACAGTGTCGGTGGGGCACCTGTACCGTGCCCTCATCAAGATGGGCATTCTGTTCTTCTTGCTGTTCGTCGGGTCTGTTTGGAGTTGCATTTTCATCCTTTGTTCCCCGGATTTGTTATGCGTCCAGGTAAGTCTCTCTCTCTCTCGTAACTTGGAAATCGTTAGACAGGGAAAAGCTCCTGGAAATGGACAAAGTAATATTAAAAAACGCAATTTTTCTTATCTTTAATTAAAGGCAACAAATGCGTGATCATAAATGAAATTAGGTATTCCATTCCTTCTGTATTGATGAGAATGTCACAGTAGTATATTGTAATTTTTTTTTTTTTCGCGTGACAGTCAACCATTACTCAAATTCCACAAATATGAGTTTCCATTTGTCTTCTTGCTCCTGATCTTAAACATCATATCAGTAACAACAAGGCGTGATCCGACCCCCCAGCTTATTCAGGGCACGTGCTAAAATCTACAGACAATATCACTGTTACACCAACGAACATTAAAGTAAATACGGTATATTTTATCAGAAAATTTTTTCTGTACTGTTTATCAGACACATTACTTATTTTCATATTTTCATTCTTATAAATAAATCATGAACATCCTATCCTAAAATTCCTGTATCTTTAACTTATCGCGAAACATAATCAATAATTATATATATATATATATATATATATATATATATATATATATATATACTATACAGTATTTATCGTAAAAATGATCAATACGTATAAGCATGTATAGTATAACTCTTTATGTTACATAATTAATCGTAAAACTGATAAATTTCCTGTATAAAGTATACCTCTTAGTGTTACATAATTATCGTAAAACTTGAAAGCCAAACTTTATAGTAGATCTAAGTATTAGGATTCAGTATTGAAAAATTGTCTGTTTGTTTACAATTTCATTCACTATATTATTTTATTCTTATATATATATTATATATATATATATCAGTTCTGTTATTCATAGGAAAATGAAAAAAGGTATATCTCAGAAAATGCCCAACAGTTTCGTCCTCCAATGGACCTCTTCTTGGAGCGTTTATTAAGGAAAAATCCTCTGTCCGTACCAGAGATTAGTGACCGACAGGAGATTAACGGCCGATGAGCGATATCTCCCAGGCATCTTCAAGAAATTGGAACCCAACTCATTAGCGCCAGCATACTTTCCTCCGTGATTAATCGGCGTTCCCTTCGTGTGACAGGTCAGAGAGCCATCTGGCATACGTTAAAAAGGAATTCTATGACCCGTTGTTAGAAAGAGGGAAGTGCCAAATTCTTAAGTGCTCCTCCCTTTCCAAGATAGACCTATGGACTTCGACAAATCAAGAAGCAGAGCCAGATAGTGAGGTTACCCCAGAAATGTGTTTCAACAAATGACCTATGAGGATACCAAAGGGATACACCCCCAAAAGCCGAGGCATCAAGCAGGAGGCGTATACAAATTCAGAGCCTACGAATCACTGTAGAAGACATGACAAGAAGGCGGTTTGTATAAAGGTTTGTAGCCATTCAGACACAAGAAGTCTTTTAGAAGATGCCACACCCAGTCAAAATCCAAAATTCCAAAGGCAGTGCTAAGAAGATGTCATCCTAATAAAAAGGCCAGACAGAGAGAGAAGAAGGCAGAGCAGAAAAAGAAAGGAGAAGAGAAACAGAAGAGGGGAGCCGAGGGAGAACTGCAGTGGCGCAGCCGTAAAACAAAGAAGAAACGGAAGCGAGGGAAAGTGCAGAAGTGTGGCGTGCGAATCAATCAAAGACAGTGATAAGTGACAATCAATACTCAGTAAAATTCCCTCGTGCCAATAGACTTGTAATTGCAACAAGTGCCTTTCAAAGAATTAAGTTTTATCAGTCCAAGAGCCCAGTAACTCAGAAGGTGGCAAGTTTATATATAGAACCCCTAGCGAAGAATAAACACATTTATAAGGACATTAATTTAATTTCTCTTCCTAATTATAACCCTTTTAGCTAATTCCATATAAGAACATTCTTTACCTTAAATTACAGCCTCCAAGTCGGCGCACGTTACTTTAGAGCTGTGTGCGAAGTGTAAGTACCGCCACAGTTTAATTGGTGTCGAGCGGTAGGATTAGGAAGAGAAAGACACAGTAAAGAAATGGTGATCAGCGACGTGACACAAATGACAGTTGAAAACAGCGGCCGCGAAACGGAATCAAAAGTTTAGTGTCGGCATAAGAGATTTCAATCCATTCACGCCACTCGAAATAGATAGATCTCCCCCAAAGACAGTGACCAGTGCTTCTCCCAAACACAAAGACAGTTAACGAGTTGTAACAATAAAAGCGGTCCACCAAAAAAAAAAAAAAAAGCCACCCACACTTCGCGAAGAAAAACTCCACTCCGAAGAACAGCGATAGAAGTTCCACACGAAGATGAAGAAGATGGCGAACGCATAAGAAAATATCAAGAGGAAAGAAAACACAATCCCGAAAACGCATCAGTCAACACAATCGAAAGAAGAGAGAGAGAGAGAGAGAGGGTCCCCTTCCCGCAGAGGTAACAACGCATCGAACAACGCGAGTTAAAAGCAAGCTGTCAGACGCAAACCCAGGTGCCGAAGACGACGAAAGAAGATAAGTCCAAATAATGTCCCCACACTTACATAACATTAAACTTTATTAAAAGTAAATTACGCGATTAACACTTCAGTTAGACAGTTTCTGGTATTTCAAGATTAAAAGATTTTCACACTGAACTTTTTTTTTTTGGCAACGAAACTCTACGATATTTCTTCATTTTGCTAATTATAACTAATCAACTACTAAGACCTTTTCCCGAACATTTGTATTTACTAACCAATAACTAAATTTTAATTTTAAATTTGATTGTGTCATTTTATGTTGTTTATGTGATTTTGGTTGTTTTGTGATTTCTTATACTTTGATTTTTTGTTTTAATATTTGCTTTTTACTCTTATTTGTTACGTCGAGTGAACGTTTGCTTGTTTTTATTTTGTTTGTTTAGTTTTAAACAGGGGTGCACAACCTTTTGAGCTACTCGGGCCACATCATCAAACATATATCTAGTCGAGGGGCACTAGACTAGATTTTACATGAAATGATAAATAGTTTGTAGAATGTTTAAAGATAAAAAAAACACAGTTGCTCACCTGTTTTGTTTTAATGAGATTTTTGACACTGAGATTCATGTACAAGTTTTTTTTTATGTTAGGATGGAAATTTGTGGTTGCCAGTCTTAAAACAGAGTGCAGATTTTGATCACTTAGCCTGCTACGAATATTTGACTTGGTCTGGTTGAGCAGACTAAATGTTTGTTCACATATGTAGGTAGAGCCAAATAAGCTTGCATAAATAGCAGCTTTGTTTCTCAAATAAGGAAACTGATCTTTGGCCAAGCAATTATAAAAGTTGAGCAAGTCCCCTTCATTATACTTGGTACGAAGGCTGTCATTATTCTGAAGATCAATCAGTTCGATTTGTGCTTCGAATTCTACTTCATCAGGAGATACAGAAAAGGGGTTGCTGAACAACTTCAAATCATTGACTTCTTTCTTTAGGTCCTCAAATCGGCTCTCAAAGGCCTCCAAAAGTTTTCCTAATTTTGCTGCATAATATTCATGTCTTTTGCATACTTGGTGTTTCTCACACATAAGTTTGTAATTTGGGAAGTGTCCTAACTCTCCTTTAACTATCTGTAACTGAAACAATTTTAGTTTTTGTTCGAAAGCTGTCACATAATTGGCTAGCTGAGAAATAAGTTGGTTATTCCCTTGAAGTTTATGATTCAAGTTATTTAAATGACTTGTGAGATCTACAAGAAATGACAAATCACAAAGCCAGTCAGCATTTGTAAGTTCTGGTACCATCTTATTCTTTTCATTAAGAAATATCTCAATTTCATCCAGAAGACTGATCAATCTTTTCAGCGTATTTCCCCTGCTTAACCACCTTACTTGAGTGAAAAACACTAAATCGCCATATTCTGCTTCAATTTCATCAAGAAATTGCTTGAATTGCCGGTGATGCAAAGCTGAGCGTGACTTGATAAAATTGACTGTAGAAACTACAACTTTCATTACATGATCAAAGTCCAGTTCTTTTCCACACAAATTTTGTTGATGTATTATGCAATGAAATTGTTTCCGTTCATATTTTCGCTCTCCAAGGTGTTTATTCAATAGCTGCACCAATCCATTCTGCTTGCCTATCATTGCAGGAGCCCATCAGTTGATATTCCTACTAACTTGTCCAAATCTAACTCAATTACTGAAATTTGTTCTAAAAGTCCATTAATTAAGTAAATCACTACCAGTTGTCTGCCCCTTCAATGAACTGAGCCCTACGAGTTCCTCATGAATAGAAAAGTCCTCTGTCACACCACGTACAAATACAAGTAGCTGAGCCGTAGATGTAACATCAGTAGATTCATCAGTGGCTAGGGAGAAGTACACAAATTGTTTACTTTTCTCCTTCAACTGGTCTACTATATCACCCGACAAATCAACAATACGACGTTGCACTGTCATACGATTCAAACTGATATTCTCAAACTTTTTCAAAACATCTGGAGAAAGTTTTTGAGCAGCAAGTAGAATACACTTTTTAATGAAATCCCCCTCTGAAAATGCCTTGGAATGTTTAGCAATCAGGTTTGCAATTTCATAACTCACTTCTGTTACGTCCTGTGCCTCTTTATTTTTCTGAATAAACATATTTTTCTGCACATGAAAACCTTGCATTAGTCACTAGTGATTTAATTTTCTGCTTTCTTAGATCACCAACAAATTTTTCATAAGGCTTGTGCTTTGTCAAATAATGCCTTTGCAAATTGTATTCCTTACAAACGGCCACACTATTCTGGCATATCAAGCAAATGATTTTTTTTTCACTGTTTTCCACAAAGAAATATTTATCTGTCCATATTTCTTGAAATTTTCTATGTTCATCTTCAAGCTTTCTTTTTCGACTTGAGTTTTTGTCCACAGAAGTACCATAAGCCATAGTAGCTAAGCAAAATTAATCTGAAAACACTACAATGATAAATGCCTGGCCTAGTAGCAATATCTCATATTTTAGACTGCAAAGAAACTATCGGAGCTCAGACAATTTGGCTAACTTGGAAGGTTGCCAAATAATCATTTTACAAACTTTTTAAACTGGAATTCAGATGTATTAGGAAACCATAATTATGAATGTAAAATACAATAAAAAAAAGAAAAACAAGAAAAACAAAAACAGGTTTCGCATCTGTTTAAAAAGAGAATAGTATTCAAAATTATGATAAAAATATTAATTTAGATATTAACTTCAGGTGGTTACCTTCCCTTCACACAACGAGGTTACTCGTCTAGACACGGTCTACACGAGGTGAACGCGTATGGCTGTCTACAAGCCATACGCGTTCACCTCTTGTCTCGACTGCTTTCGTGTTCGAGGATGGTGATGAAATTATGAATTTAGTGAATGAACTGATTATAGATAACGAGATAATTCAACAATAACAAGAAAACACAAAGAATAATACATACATATATATATATATATATATATATATATATATATATATACTATATATTATATGTATGTATGTCTATGTATGTACATATATATATAAATATATATATATATATATATATATATATAATATATATATATATATATATATGTTTATATATGCACAGACATATACATACATACATACATATGTATGTGTGTGTGTGTGTGTTATATAGTACATTTTTACTATTTGTAATTATATCATAAGACGGAGTAATATGTTTATATTTATTATTTTCTTTTACTGTACAGAGAGTGATATATTGTGTTTTCTATGATAACTTCGAGGGCCGCCATGTGCTTCACTGGGCGGCCCGCGGGCCGCCGGTTGTGCACCAGTATAACGAGAGTAATTCACGGGAGGTCTCTCGTTAGCGTACATTTCACGGTCAGTTTCAGTATCGTTTTACCAGTACTGTTAAGAGGGTTTTTGTTGTTGTTTAAGAATCGCTTACCGGTAACGTAAGACTTTGAGAATATTTCTGGAGAAAAATCTTTTATTTTATTTTGTGATCGAATACTTAAGTAAAAATAATTTATTGTTATTATCTTTATTTTCTTTTCGGGATATTACGGTCATAACTTTGATACTTTTAATGATACTCAGTACTTAAGAAAATTTCCATTAACGAGTCGATGGTCAAAGGGAGACCGACTCCTAATCATAACGTAAAAACGCCTGTGCTCACGAGAAGTCAAACAAGGAAATTAACCATGCCAGAAGGTACAGAGTTCGCGAATTCGAACGCAGCAGTAATGGGAACACATAAGGGACATGTAATTAATCACATAGCTAAATTTTGCGAAAGAAAGGATGGCCAGTTAACTTGTAACTTAGAGAACTGGATAGAGCAGGTGGATACACGCCTAGACAGCATAACGGGGACAGATAGAGAAAAGCTTATTGAAGCCAAGAGTTATCTTGATTTGGAAGCCGGAGGAGACTTAGAACGGTACGTCCACTCCGAGACTTACCGAGATCTTAAGAATTGGGAAGAACTGAAACGGTATTTTGGGAAGGTTTATTCCACAGTTGGTGAAAGAGATCCACTTACTAGCTTGGCAAGGATAGTACGTCAATTTAAGTTAGACGAAAGACGTTATCAAGAGTTTAGCTCTCAGTTGTATAACAATATGAATGAATGGGGTAACTTCATGGAATCCACAGGTTGGATAGAGGTAGAAGGAGGCAAGCAAAAAATGCTAATGGGTCATGTTAAAAAAATATTTAGACTAGCCATAATGATTGGAAGCCTGCCTACGGAAGTTATTGCAAGAATGACTCGTACGTGGGAGACATCCGATGATGTAGCAGAGATTGAAGAGGAGGAAACGAAAATCCTAGGTAGAAGACCTGAAGGGAATCCTATATACAGACCTTTAGTCGCTATAGGACAAAAAGAAAGGGGTCCAAATAGATCTAGGACACCATCTATAAATCAGAATAAGATGCCAGGTAAATCTTCTCAAGGAGGATTTTCGACAGTCACGTGTTATAACTGTCAGAAGAGAGGACATTATGCTAGTGACTGCCGAGAGATGGCCTTCTGTCCTTTCCATAAGAGAACAGGACATAGTGCTCGAGAATACAGAAATAAATTTGTTTCAGCTCCTAGAGGTTGATCTCAGTCGAGAGGCAGAGGTAGAAACCATAGTCATCTCCCCCAGCTAGAGGAAATAGAGATTCAGCCCCAAATAGATAGGCTAATCAAACAGCAAGTATAGGGTATCAACCAGTTCAGGCAATGTCAGACAACGCAATGGGAAATTTTCTGCTTACTGGTACAATGGATCTTCCTCTATAACAGAGAGAACGTCCGGAATGTCAAAGCTAAGTCAAGCTACACAGGTTAGCAAAGTTGATGTAGGGAATAAATATAATTATAGACCATTATTTCCCGCACCTGTAAGCCTAGAGAAACCTATTGTTACATTCTTTGATACAGGAAGTCTTAGGAATATAATGTCAGAAAAGGTGTATCGGTTGTATTTTTCTCACTTAAGTTTGAACCCAGTGGTAGATTGTAGAGTCACAGACGTCCAGGGTAATGATATCCACGTAATTGGACAGTTAGATTTTCCTTGTAGGCTAGGAAGAATTGCTCTAAGAGAAAAGGTTCTGGTAGCCTGAGATATACAGTTAGCTTTTGCTCATTTGTTGATAGGTTATCCAACTATGGCTAGACAAGGGATAAGCATTGATGCCCCTAGAGAACAACTAGTGATTAAAAACGGTCGTGAGATTTCTAGAGTACCAATATGCAAGTCAATTAAAAGAACCCAGACTCAACAGAATCCCACGGTGAAAGGTATTTTAAAGAAGGATAAGACAGAGGGAAGATATCCAGAATGCATCACGAGTTCACAACAGATCATTAACCTCTTAGAATCAAATCAATGCACTTATTTAAAGTTAGAGAGGGAATTAAGACTTAAACCAGGAGAAAGTACGTGGGTAGAATGTACAGTAAATCCAATTTTTGAAGGGAAGGAAATTCTCACGCTTGCTGAAAAGTCGCAAGTAAATGGAATACATTATTCCTCTAGTTTACATGAAGTTAGACAGAGCAAAATAGCTTTACAGATTACGAATAACAGAGGAGGCAAGGTTAAGTTAACACCAGGTACAGAGATAGGCCTAGCAGAAGTATACTCCATACCTATCCGAGTTGTAGAAGGGGAAACGGTAGCAGCAATTAGTAAAGGAAATGAAAAATTGTGCTCAGGACAAAAACGATGAAGAAGCTAGCTAAGATAGTCTCATTTAAAGAACATTAAGGAAAACCATGTTAGAGAAGAATTCATAGACTTACTGTGCGAATATAAGGATATAGTCGCTCTAGACGGCGACACATTGGGAAATACACGTGAAATAACGCACAAGATAGACATTCCATCAAACACAAAGCCAATTTATATACCAGCCTACAGAGTAGCACATTCCCAGAAGGAGATCATTGAAAGAGAAGTACAAAGAATGAATAGGCAAGGAAAAATAGAACCATCTAATCCCCATGGTCTTTCCACTTTGCTAGTTCCTAAAAGGGACAAAACTTACAGAATAGTTGTGGATTTCAGAAAATTGAACCAAATTACTGAAAATGATCCTTATCCAATGCCGTCAATGCGAGATCTTATCACCACTATAGGGTCCAAGAAGTACTTCACCACTATAGATTTATTGCAGGGATTTTTGCAAATCCCTCTAGATGAAGAAAATAAACCTTTGACAGCTTTTTCCACTAGTAACGGCAGATACCAGTATGTAAGAATGCCCTTTGGTCTAAAGTCAAGCCCGGTAACGTTTGTAAGATTAATGGATTAAAATTTTTGGGCGTTTGATTACTAGGCCCCAAGGACGTTACACTGTTACATAAGATGAGTTGGTGATAGCAACAGGACACTTATAGAGGAACCATATAGACTTAGTCCAGGAGAAGTCCTAAAGAGATTAAGGAAAAAGCCAGCCTGAAGCTTAAACTAAAGAAAAATTGTAACTTCCTTAAAAAGGAAAATAGACTACCTTCGGGCGTACACTAAGTGAAAACGGGCCCGTAGAAGTAAAACGATGCAAAGATTAAGTCAATTAAGGAAATATCCTACCACCTCAAGTGCAAAGGAGGACGTAAAGTCATTTCTTAGGTTTAGCAAGGTTTTTACCCGCAAGGTTCAATAGGGAACTTTGCAGTCATATTCCGTCCCTTCCACTAACCTGAACTTTTAAAGGAAACAACGTATCATTTACATGGACAGACGAGCAGCAAGCAACAGAAAAGCATTTGAATGAATTGAAAGAAAGATAATTACACACCCCCCTCACAGTACTTAGCTTCCCAGGACTTTGGTCAAAGAATTCTTTTTAGCCACGGATGCAAAGATCCGCATTGGTTATTATAGGAGCATGTTTAATGCAAAGACAAGAAATAATAAGTAAATAGCCATAAGCTTATTACAGTAGGAAATTAAAGCCCTCAGAAAGTGAAATGAACTCAGTAATAGACCTCGACGAGTTCTCTAGCTATAATAGAACGCTTTAAAGCATTCAGATTATATCATTTTTTGGTTACAAGATAAACCGGTTGTTCCACTGGATCATTCAGCCGCAGTAAGAAATGCTAAAGGAACCCTAATTTTTACTGGACGAAGAGCCCAGTTGGCGATTCATGGACAGCCCTTAGATTATGATATAAGAGGTGAAAAATATGTCCCTGGGAAGGACGAATAAAAGGTAGGCAGCAAGATTGCATTATTCAAGATATGGTTGGCAACAAAGGTGATAGTATAAATATGATTAAAGTCAAGAAGAAAAGAAAGGAATGAAACAATGTGCAATGACGTCGTAAATGTACTCACCATGCATTAAATACAGAGGAGGCTTTGACCGGCAAAATTTCATAAAGGAACAAGAAAGAGATGAAGCTTAAAAGGGTGGAAACTGTTCAAATACGTTAGAAAAGAAACGAAGGAAAAACACAGACCAACAAGAAATTAACCGAACTAGGTAGGAAGGTTGGATGTTCCCACACAGATGCAACTAACGGACATAGAATGGCGTATTAATTTGGACTGTGTCACGAATATGATCCTATTTGGTCCTAATTTCTAGGTTGTACTGCACAAAACGGTTAGTACCTAAGAGGCTTAAAGAAAAAAAAAAAAGAAACAAGGTGGCATTGAGCTAATATGCACGACGATGGACATGACGAGCTCACCACAGGGAAGGGGATGGAGGGACAATTAGATTTAATCCAAAGAAACTTTTCCATTGGAAGGGAATTCACCAAGGGATGTTAGTAATTATGTGAAGAGCTGCAAATACATGCAACAGCTACAAGGGAAAGAACCAGACAACGGAACGTACCCACTAGGGAAATATCCTATCCCAACAGACCTTTTTTTCCTTTCGAAAAGAGTATCTTTATTGGATCTTTATCACTAATTTCATTTACCACGAGTAAAGGGGGAATTATGAATATACTAGTATGTATCGACGGCGTCTCACGAGATATACAGACTGTTGGTACCCACCTAACTAGTAAAAAGTAGCCAAGGATTTGTGCAACTGCTCTCTTCGATAACGATATTTTGCAAGAAATTTCTGACCCCACACAGCTCATTATCTCTTGATAATGGGACCTAGTTCAACAAACTCATTAGTTTCAAGAAATTTGTTAAACACCTTTAAGGTAGAAAAGGTATCGAATACAGGCCGTATTCAACCCAGCTAGCAATGGCTTAAGTAGCAAAGGAATAACAGGAAGGTTTTAGGATCCGTTATTACGTACACAGTAGGACAGGATCCTGACTGGGGACGTCAATTTACTAACCTTTTAGGTCCAATTATTCATTAAATGCAAGGCATCATACGAGTACTCGAGCAACTCCCATTAAAACAGGGCTTTGATGGGGCTATGAACACAGATTACCTTATGCAATGGCTGAATCAGGCCAATACAGCCCAATTACTCTGAAGATATCATGAAGATAAGAACTCGGAAAGAAACTTTAAAGTAATCCACAAGCAATTGCACAAGAATCTAGGAAGAAAGCCCAGCAAGCAATAAGATAGAAGAAGCATCAAGAAGGATTGAAAGGGACCTGGTAGACTTACAAGAAAGGGGATTGAAAGTACTATATTAAGAAGGAAGTAAGAAGTGGGTATTAATTATAAGTTAGCCACAAAATTCACAGGGACCCAATACAAGGTCGTCAAGACGTACAAGAGACTGAGATTAAAGGTTAAAGAAAAATGAATAACCAAATGCCCTTCCCACATATGCTGAATCTATTAGAAGAAGAAAGAAATTTTGGAAAAATAAAAACAAGGACAAGGTCAAGAGAACCAAAGGAATCAGTTGAGAATACCGAACATGACAGAGACGTCAGAAGAAATTCCAAGAAGAAGGAAAACTAGATGTAACCTAAGAATAGAAGGAGTCACTTTTTAGTTTAGGAAACAGAAGAACAAAACCAATTAATTCATCCTATTAATTCCCATGATATTTATTTGATTTCTTTATTGGCTAAGTTTACCTTCGTGTCGGTCGACTTAGGAATAATCTTTTAGTTGTTGCCAATTCTTACTTTAAATTAGGTCGGTTTTCTGTAGCAAATTTTTTGAGTTTTTGATCGTTAGGCACTAACTTCCAAATTTATTTTGACCTTCCTGAAGGAAAAACATTTGGGTATTGTAAGGAAATAACGGTTCAATGGCGTCGGTTTATTAAAGGGGGTGGGTAACAACACGTGCGAAACCGAACCTTGTATTGTAACCGATTACTTTGTAACAAAAAAACGCAAGTGGGGTGGACGGTTCCTTCGAACCCGAACCCCTAAAACCCGCGAGGTTCGAGTGCTCCGGTTCGCCTCCGTCCTGCCAATTGTCGGTTTTTGTTTGGGCCCCGCAATCAAAGGGAGGTCTCTTTCTGAACGTTACTGACCATTGTTGGTGGACGGGGGCCTGTATTACACGCGTAAACCAATAGAGGTTGCTGAAAACTTTTGTTAACACCAGACTATTGAACAAGGGACCGTCCATAGTAGAGTCCCTTGTTTTGGTTGAGTCCGTAAGTACCGTATATGTCTAACCATGGCTTGATTGAAGTTGACGAAAGAGGTACTTCAATTATTAGCTATTACGAAAGAACAGACTTCGTTGGAATCTCAAGTCAGCGAGTAATTCCCGGTCCAATATTTTCTACCCTTCTAGTAATAATAACCTTGAATTGTCCAACCATCTTTTCTTTATTTCGCTCATCTTCGTTTAAATAATGGTTGTATAAAATGTTGACGCGGCAGCTGCTACTTGCATGGGGGTGGCCATCGTCGGTAAACAACCCGGGACAGAGACAGACTGGGTGGTGGTGATCGCACGTTGGATTGAAATGAAGTTACGTGCTTTAACGGGTTGGTTAACGGTGTTGAGGTCCTCTAAATTTGATTTTGATATTCCGGTAACCGTATATGCGTAACTGCAGTTAAGCGATACAAGGTTCGGCTGTATCACGTGTTGTACCCACCTTAAGGAATTTCAAGAAGTATATTAAGTTTAATCGTTCCATAGAAAACATTCTTAGAAGTAAAAGAATAAATGAGGAAGGGTTAAGATAGATATTAAAAAATTTTTAAGATAAGGGCATTCGTTTCAGGAAAGTTATTAATTTAGAGTTTTGGAACAGGGGTAATTGAATACCAACATTACTTTGTTCAAATCCATATATGGTTTGATTGATGAAAACTTACTAATAAGAATAAGTTAATCGATGAAGGACCTCACTAACAAGATATTAATCGATGAAGGACTCACTACCAAGAAGTTGAATTGCATGAAGCGACTCATTAACAAGTATAGTAGTTGCTGAAAACTTACTAACAAGATGATTGATTGGTGAAAAACTTACTAATTGTTGCTCACAGTTGGAAGAAACCTACAAGTGTTAATCACTCTAACCGGTCCTTTGAAACGAGGGTTGCCAATTTTGTTTTAGTATCAAAGCAGTAAAGTTATATAGGTTTAATGTACCAAATTACAGAAAAGAATGTCCAATGAAATTTTGCAAAAAAATAAACAATAATACCACCAATCTCAGTCGGAAAAAAGTCAAGGAAACACACTTGTTATTGGCATACAAACATACACAAGGATATTTTATTCTCCCAGGACTTTGTCTCCAAGCAAAGGTTCGCAGCAAACAACAAGAAGCCATCAATAGTGTCGTTCAACGAAGAACGAACGAAAATTTATTTTTTCCATAAAAGAAAGACGAATCCATCCACCTAGATAGAATAGGACAGATGGACTGCAACCAATCATATACTGTAAACTTGGATAGTTGACCCATTATTTTTGCTTCTACCATGCATTATGAATAACTTATGTGACTTGTAACGGGCTTATGTATGTTTAACGTTCAGTTTTCTTGTTTTTTGGTTTGGTGATTTATTTATCGCTTGCATTCAGTTCCATGTTTGCTTAATGTGATTGTAACTTCATATTTGAATTCAGTTTTATTTGATGGATTCTTTTGTTAATATGACTTAATCAAGTAATTTGTTCATATTCACATTTCAGTTTTTCTGTTTGTTTCTTGAATGTGAACTTGCTCAAGGAATTTATTCTATGTTTACATTCAATTTTTTTGATTGTTGCCCTTAACCGGTTACTTAATCAAGGATGTGCTCATGTTTACCAGTTCCCCCCCCACTTTTGATGTTTTTAAGTTAAAGTTCAATATGAATTTCCCAGAAGCATAAGTTAGGAAGTCCTCTTGTAGGTACAATATTTTGCTTTCAGCCATAGTTGAACGCTGTCGGAGACAGCTAGATAGACCGGCCCAGAGACTGGTTTATAGTGTGGCACAGTGTTGTTATTCCAAAAGGCAACTTAAAATAAATTTATCAGAAACTTAAAGAAAGAATGGCACGGATAATAAAGAAAAGAAAAGAGGGATAAGAGAATGAAAAACTAATCAATTTTACGAAAGGTATCAATTTTCTTTTCGGGACTCGACCCAAATGAATAAGGCTTTTCGGACCTAAACAGCCATGTGGACTTCCATCTCCCCAAAAATCCAAAAATCCTGTTCCGTACCTGGAAGATTAGTGGACCGACAGGAGATTAACGGCCAATGAGCGATATCTTCCAGGCATCTTCGAGAAAATTGGAAACCCAATATCATTCGCGCCAGCCATACTTTCCTCCGTGATTAAGTAATCGGGCGTTCCCTTCGGTGTGACAGGTCTAGAGAGGGGAAGCCAATCTGGCATACGTTTTAAAAAAGGGAAATTCTTATGACCCATTGTTTAGAAAGAGGGAAGTGCCAAATTTTCTTAAGTGACCTCCTCTCTTTCCAAGCATAGAACCTATGGACTTCGACGCTAATCAAGAAGCAGAGCCAGAATTAAGTGAGGGTTCCCCAGAAAAATGTGTTTCAACGAATTAACTTATGAGGATACCAAAGGGATACCACTCCCAAACAAAAGCCGAGGCATCAATAGCAGGAGGCGTGATACAAATTCAGGAGCCTACGAACATCACTGATAGAAGACATGACAAGAAGGCGGTTTGTATAAGGTTTGTAGCCATTCAGACACAAGAAAGTCTTTTAGAAGCTGACCACACCCAAGTCAAAAATCCAAAACAATTCCAAAAGGCAGTGCCTAAGAAAGATGTCATCCTAATAAAAACAAAAAGGCCTAGTACCGAAGAGAGGAAGAAGGCAAGAAGCAGAAAAAGCAAAGGAAAAAAGAAAGGAGAAGAGAAAAAGAAGGGGGAAGCCGAGGGAGGAAGAACTGCAAGTGGCGCAAGCCGTAAAACAAAGAAGAAACAGAAGAAGTGAGGGAAAGTGCAGAAAGTGTTTTTTTGGCTTTGCGAATCAATCAAAGGACAGTGATAAGTGACAATCAATACTTCAGTAAAATTCCCTTGATGCCAATAGGACTCGTAATTTTTTTTTTGCAAACAAAGTGCCTTTCAAATAGAAAGATTAAGTTTTATCAAGTCCAAGAGCCCAGTAACTCAGTAAGGTGGCAACGTTTATATATAAAAAACCCCCTAGCGGAAGAATATAAACACATTTTATAAGGAAGTAATTTAATTTCTTTCTTTCCTAATTATAAAACCCTTTAGCTAATTCCAGATAAAGAAAACATTCTTTTACCTTAAACTTACAGGCCTCCAAGTCGGCGCACGTTACCTTAGGGAGCTGTGTACGAAGGTGTAAAGTTTACCGCCAACAATATATATATATATATACATATATATATATATATATATTCTAAATAATATTATATATATCTATATATATAATAATGTGACCGGGTTACTTACTTTCAATCGCACAGGCTCTAAGGAACGTTGCGACCGGGGTAGGCTGGCTTTGTACTTTGGGGAAGTTAGGATTATTTTAAATTCTTCTTGTCTTGGCTCAATGGTTCGTTAATCTGGGAATTCGTTTTTTAAAAAGGGTTTGCTAATTTTGGATGAGAAATTAATTGATTATGTTTCTTTGCATTAAGTTTATTCTTCGTTAGGGGTTCTTACAAATTGTTTTTCCACCTTCTGAGGTAACGTGGGCTCTTGGACTGATAAAACTTAATTGGCACTTGTTGCCAAATTACGAGTCTATAGGCACGAGGGAAAATTTCACTGCGTACTTGGATTGGTCACTTTTCACTGTCTTTGATTGCTTCGCACCACCACACTCTGCACTTTCCCTCACCATCAGTTGTCTTCTCTTCTTTACGGCTGAGCCTCTGCAGTTTTTCTCCTCGGCTCCCCTACTTCTCCGTCGGTTGTTCTCCCCGGGGCTTCGCGTTGTTTGTTCCCTTGATCCTTTTCCTTTTTGCTTCTTCCTCCTCCCTTTTCCTTTGCCTTGCCTGCTGCCCCATTTTGTTGGGGTTGAAAATCTCCATTAGCACCGACCTTTGGATGATTTTTCGGATACTGACTAGGTGTGGCTTGTTCTAAAAATAAAAGGAATCTTGGTGCTTAGTGGCTGCAAACTTGTATAACAAAAAAACCGCCCTTCCTGTCAATAATCTTCTACAAATGATTCGTTAGGCTGTGAATTTGTATACGCCTTCTTTCTTGATGTCCTGGCTTACTTGGGGGTGTTATACCCTTGGGGTGAACCTCATAGGTCATTCGTTGATTACTCCCTTTTGGGCTCTGTCTTATGGACCAACACTCATGGCTTTTTGATTCGTCGCTACTAGAGGACCTACCTTTTGGAAGGGTGGAGCTTTTTGAAGGAATTTTGGTACTTCCCACTCTTTCTGAACAACGGGTCATAGAATTCCATTTTTAAAAGTATTCCAGATGGCTCTCTCTGACCTTGTTGTTCACGAAGGGCGGAACGGACGGATTAGTCTAAGGCGCCTTAAATGAGAGTATTAGTTTCCAATATCCTCGAATATGCCTAGGTGCGATATCCCTGCGTCGGCTTCATAATCTTCGTGTTGGTCACTAATCGCTTGGTACGGACAGGGAGGCCTTTTGGGGGTAGATGAAAACCAGATTGTCTGATGGCCCATAAAAGCCTAATGTTTGGGAAGGGGAGTAACAAAAATCCCTTCCGCTAAGAAAAATTCACCAGTTATCTTATTCCCTTTTCTCCTTGTTCTTAGGTATTAATACCGTTTCAATTGCCTTTTTGTTTCTTAAATAGTATTATTAAGTTATTGTCTTTTGGAATAAACGACACTGTGCCCCACTATTACAATATATATATATATAATATATTATAATAATTTATATATATATAATATATATATATATAGTATATATAATATTGTATCATGTATTTTACCATGTTTAACCTTGGAACATATTTCCTTTTCCTTTTGTCCGGAGATATACAAAAAAAAAATGTACGGTATTCGTCGTGAAAAATTGGTCTAAAAGAAGTAAAGGTGAATGTGTCCTTTTTGTCCTTTCCTTTCTAGAACTCGTAAATAAATACTGCCTAATTTTTTTATCGAAAATAAACCCTTAATATTCAATCTATGCTAACGTTTGGCTTTTAAAATTTTTGTTTCTAAATAAATGGTGTAACACAAAGCAATGCTCTATGACACAAACAGTATTGTTACAAGACCAATTATATGATGAGAATGCAAACTGAAATGAAAAGAAAATTAGTTGATCTAAAATCAAAGAGTATAAAGGGAATTTCTTTGATCATCTAATTCCTGGCAGACCACTAAAACCCCCCAACGTTGATTGAACGACTAGTGGCAGTGCCTAAGGTAAAACAATAGAGGAAAGTAGCCTTGTGAATATTAGATCATTTGTACACCAAGCGGCCCCAAAACACTGTTTACAAACAACATCATGAGGTCAATATGGCGTTTCCGGCAGCTTTTAATTTATTTTCTAAGAAAATGAGGACTACTCCATTTAAGGACCCACACTGCCAGAAAGCAGGGTTGGTTCCAGTTGACTCTTTGTTATTCGTCAGTACTTTTGGAAATACAGAATAACGCAACATGTTTCAAACTCGTTTAGGCAAGTCCAGTGCTTTTCAATTGTTGGTCTTTACTGAGAGTGTTGGAGGCTTTCCCATACAGTCCTGGATTATGGAAACCTCTCGTCGTTCCAGGAAAAGGAAACGTGTACCGTTAACGAAGGAGTTCTGTGTGGAGTATGGGGTGGCCTACTTTTTGGCAACAATTTTATGGCAGCGTGTGGCTACTTGAAACATTCATTTCAATGTCTACAATTCGCAGGATACAAAGGGCATTACCAGTTGGGGTCTTGATTGTAAACAAGTACCAAGATGGGAATCAGCGCCATATTCCTGCATATTTACCCTCGATTTCTGCAACAGGCGCCTGGCTCGCGAGTTGTGTACCCTGCTAGGACGAGGAAATTGTTGAAACAGTTCGAGGAAACATTCGCCAGGTTGTTATCTTCCATGGCGCCTTCTTGCCGTTCGGGAGTGCAACTTCTTACTCAGTGGCTGTTTAAACCTTTGGGCGAAATACTGCACGCCATTTACACACGAGCCCTCAGTACCATTACTGTTGGGAATACTGCTGGAAACAATACCACACGTCCTAATATATACTTCCCAGTAAAGTAATCGTGGCAACAGGTGGCTCATCTCCTCGATTGCCCACAAGCGTGTCAGACCGGTTTTAGACTCCCCCTGTAACGAAATCGAAGCCTGTGCCCCCCGACACTGAAAAATCAAGAGTGAAGAAGGAAGAAGAAGGATGGACGGACAAGTCTGAGGAAGGACGCAATTTGGGTGCGGTCCAAGCCAGCGAGCAATAGTGATTCTACAGGTATCCTCGTTTACTTGGGAAGTCCCCGGAGATGCCGCCACCAAGCTAGAGCGAAAGTTCTCACTTAGGCAGAATGACAGCTCAGTCTCAAGGGAATGACTTCGTCGTCTCGTTTAGACTGATAGAAACGCACCCGACGACAATCGTCGAAGCTCTGGTTGCGTTTTCACGGGCCGTTCCGGTTTTCAGCACAACTGACCATTTTACCTTGACAGGGTCGGTCGGGGGACACCTGTTACCGCGCCCTCATCAAAGATGGGCATTTGTTTCTTCTTTGCTGTTTGTAGGGTCTGGTTTTGGAGTTGCATTTTCCATCCTTGGCTCCCCTGGATTTGTTATACATCCGGGTAACGGTCTCCTCCTCTCTCTATCTCCTCCTCTACCTCTTCCTCTATTCTCTCCTCTCTCCTCTCTTAAAACTGGATATCGCTTTAGAAACAGGAAAAACCTCCTGGGAATGACAAATGAAACAAAAACACAATTTTTATTTTGTTAAGGCAACAAATGCAGATCATAAATAAAATTAGGTATTGCATTTCTTCTGTATTGACGGGAGGATGTCACAGCAGTATATTGTAGTTCTAGCTTTTTTTCGAGTTTTCATGTTTCTTCTTGCTCCTGATCATAAACATAACATCATATTTGCAACAACAAGGGGTGATCCGACCCCAGCTAAATCTACAGTTAAATAGTGCTGTTTAGAAATAATTTTTCTGTACTGTGTTATCAGGTACATTACTTATTTTTTTTTTTTTTTTACATTTCATTATTATGAATAAATCATCAAAGAACCTATCTTAAAATTCCTGTATCTCTAACGCATCGTGAAACATAATATATATATATATATATATATATATATATATATATATATATATATATATATATACCTCCTGTACATGTTACTTAACAGAGATATGTGTAAATGTGAATGAATTGTAAATAACAGAGCTTAATTTTGTTTTCAAGACAGATCCTAATACTTAGTTTATTATAAAGTTTGGCTTTCAAGTTTTATGATAATTACGTAAACATAAAGAGGGATACTATACAGTAAATTCATCATCTAACCTTCCTCACACACAGAAGATTACGCACTGCCATTAAATGAAGTGGTTATTACCGATGCAAACACACAACGTGAATATGATACAATTGTACACTACCGGCCAGAGCGTTATGTTAGCATACTAAACACCACGAAATTAGTATCGAGCGTTTCTTGAGAGCTCTTCATTTCGTCGGTCAAATGAGACTACGTCCGAACCAGCCTGGGAATAACAGCGGATATACACTCAGTCGCTTTCTTACGCAAGGAAAGCTTTCAGTGTATTATTCAGCAGTGAATTTGAAGACAGAGGAAAACCAAAA
Organism: Macrobrachium nipponense; assembly: GCF_015104395.2. Lineage (NCBI taxonomy): Eukaryota > Metazoa > Arthropoda > Malacostraca > Decapoda > Palaemonidae > Macrobrachium > Macrobrachium nipponense. Next base: position 60,980,820 of record NC_061094.1, read on the forward strand.
TAGAGAATAATTAGAATGTTAAACTGGTTTCTGCAATCCGGTGACTTCATGCTGTCTTTACTGAAAGTGTGGGGAGGCTTTCCATACAGTCTGGATTATGGAAGCCTCGTCGTTCCAGGAAAAGGATATGTTACCGTTAAGAGGAGTCTGTGCTGGAGTATGTGTCCTACTTCTTGGCAGCATTTATGGGAGTGTGTGGCTACTTGAACACTCATTTCCTCGTCTATAATTCGAAAGAGACGAACCACACAATTGGGATGATTATGAAGTACGTGATGGGCGTCAGCGCCATCGTCCTGCAGATTTATCTTGCTTTCTTTAGCAGGCGACTGGCTCGGGTTGTGTCCTTGATGGACGAGGAATTGTTGAACAGTCGAGGAAAAACTCGTCAGGTTATTTTCCACGTGCTTTTTCCATTCGGATTTCAATTGCTATTCAGTGCATTTGCCCTGGCTGAAATAATCCATGCAGCATATTAGACGACTACGTACAGGCTGTTGGAACTGCAATGGAAATACCACACGTCTTGATTTACTTCCCAGTAAGTATCATGGCAACAGGTGGCCTGATCTCCTCGATTTCCGTGATCCTGTCAACCCGTATAGACGCTGAAATCGAAGACATATCGCTAAAAATCAAGTATGAAGAGGAAGGCCAAGACCGCACCAAGTCTTGGGACACTGCCATGTGGGAATTCAGGACAGCGAGCAACAGAAATCTCCTTCAGGTATCCTCGTACTTGGGGTGCTCTGATGATGCCATGAAGAGAGAATCGAAGGTTTACTTAGGCCAAACCTCAGCCTTAGGGGAAGACTTCCATCATCTGTTTAGACTAATAGAACGCACCGACGACATCGTCGAAGCTCTGGTTGGGTTCACAGGAGTTCCGATAGTCACAGCATTGCCTTTTTACCTGACATTATCAGTGGGGCACCTGTACCGCATCCTCACCAAGGGAGCAATACTCTTCATTCTGCTGTTCACCGAGTCTCTTTGGAGTTGCATTTTCATCCTTTGCTCGCCTGATTTTTTATGTGTACGAGTAAGTCCACCAACCGCATCTCTCTCCTCTCTCTCTCTCTCTCTCTCTCTCTCTCTGAATAGAATTCAACAACAGCCTTTGACCTGGGAACGTAGATCCTTCAGATTCAAAGGTCTTTACAAGATGAGTGACGTATCTAGTGTCATAGGAACTCAAATACGAAAATGTCAATTAGTCGTTTATTAACTGGAGTCTCGAATAGGTTATGAGAGTTTGTTGTTATATTATCGATAGCCTTATTCTGCTTAAAGGAAAGAAAATGATAAAATTTTACGTTTTTAGGCACTTTGATTCTCCTTTGATGTGACCAGTTATTTTGAACATATATGAAAGCTAATGCACAGTCAAGTAATATACACACCACGTAGGCCTAATGACCTTTTCATTTACCGCAGAGGCGCGTGTGGCTAAGACGAATGAAGTCCCTGTCACAGAAGGATCTTCCTCCAAATGTGTCACAGCAGGTTAGAAAATAACAAATATGTGCACTGTAGGCAATACTTAAGGGACTTGCAGTGTCCCTTTGGGCCCCCAGCTGCAATCTCTTTCATTCATTCCCTTTTACTGTACCTCCGTCATAGTCTTTTTCTTCCATTTTACTTCCGGTGCAATTACGAGGTTTCTCCCCACCATGTTTACACCTTTCAAACCTTTTTAACTGTCAATTTCCGTTTCAGCGCTGAATGACCTCTAGTCCCAGCGATTGGGCTTTGGCGGCCCCAAAGTCTATATTCTTATCCTAATCTACCTGCATGATCAGTTTACGTGGAAATTTTTTTTTGCTATTTGTGAAAATGTCGTAGATGCCAGGTGGCACCGAGATTATTATTATTATTATTATTATTATTATTATTATTATTATTATTATTATTATTATTATTATTATGATTTCTTTCTACCCCTTCTTGTTGTTGTTGTAAGTGACACGTGTTCGCAGATGTGCACTGGTAAAATTTATCCTGAAGGGTAGATAACTTGCAAATTGTACAACTGTGCTCTCTCTCTATCTCTCTCTCTCTCTCTCTGTATATATATATATATATATATATATATATATATATATATATATATATATATATATATATATATATATATATATATATATATAGATATATATATATATATATATATATATATATATGAGTGAAAGAGTCATTGGAATGAGAAGAGGTCATTATTCAGAAAAAAAAGAGGCGTACTGCCCAGTGTGAATGAGTGAGTGTGAGAGTGAGTGCGCGCGCGTTTCTGATGAAATTCTTGTGTATGTGTATAAAGGACTAATATCAGGGAAGTACTATCTGGTATAAGGGATTCGTCCCTACTTCCCTAGTTCAATATGAAAGTTGCCATTACTAATCTGTAAAATTCTAAGTATTTTACTTCAATTACAGGTTACAAAGTTGGTGTCTACTTGGAAAACGAGATTCTTTCTCTCCCTGCGGCTCTTCACGATGGGACGCCAAAATCTGATTCCCGTAAGTCCAGGGGCGTAGAAAATTAGACCCGTTATGATCACAGCGTCTGGAATATTATCATCAATGGTTCATTTTAGCGGGAAATGTAAAGGAAACGTCCGCACGAAGATAACGTTTATTAGTATGATTTTTCGACTATGGAAGATAGAATCAGGTGTATATAATGCAGCACAAGTGAGATAATTTGAGAAATCTACCAAGATAATGAAAAATGAACCGTCTTTTGTTTTTACTTTTCATCCCCGAGAGGTTGGTACTAACAAACGGCGCCCCGCGTAGCTTCAGCCATGTTTAGTACCAGCCCCTCGCGGTTGAACGTATGAACTTAAAACAAAAGACGCCAAACTTCTCATTATCTGGGCGAATTTCTCAAATTACCTCACCTGTGGTGCTTTACGTACACCCCTCTCTATATTATTCAGTCGAAAAATGATATTAATAAACGATTTCTTCGTGAGGACGTCTTCAGATTTCACCGTTTTAGCTACAAGGATTCGAATTAGAGTGACGAAACTTGGTTCTCTGTTTTCAGATCCTCAGCGTGATCCTGACTTACATTTTCATCGCCTTGCAATTCGAAATGCCCGACGGCAGCGGGAGTTCTCCTAAGAATGGAACTGTTGATACGTAAGGAATTTCAATCGTGGTTCTTCACCAGATTCAGCGAATTAATCAAAACGTTTCACTCTCTGAGTGGGTCTAAGGTTTTACCATGCCTTACATTGGTAATGATGTCATCATAAGTACTCAATATTGTTAACAGTATTGACATAAGTTACAATATCAATATGGTTAATGATATTCTCATAATTTATCAATACACACACACACACACACATATATATATATATATATATATATATATATATATATATATATATATATATATAATATAATGAAAAACTAAAACATGGCTCCTTCATAATGTCTGATATATCATTTACCAAGGTGAAGCTAACCTAGACTTCGAATTTCTTTTAATTACCCTAATTTTCATATCATAATGTTTACCTGAAGTATATCGTAATCGCCCAGCAATTTGAAATTTCTACTGGGATCCCTTTTATAATCAAACTTCTGTTAAACAACACATTTTCAGGTAGAGTTCACTTGATTCAAAGCGGTTACTAATTAAACTGTTCTCGATTACCGCTTGTTTTTTTATTATTGAGTTTACACTGCATCTAATACGGTTGTCTTTCCCGTTACCCACTCACTGTTACTATTTTCGTAAAGAATGATCACAGATCTTGAGTTTTTAATATACCTTTTTGTTTTATATTGTCAATGATTTTATGATACTTTGTCCTGACACAGCCCTTAGTTACAGAGTTACAGAGGGGGCTGGAAATATAAACTTTCGTAGTCACCCCGATAGCCAAGTTTTCTTTATTAAAGTCAGAAATAGAAAATGGTTTAACGCTAACTATCTCATTTTACTATCGCTATGTTTACAAGTAATTTCTATTGAATACTTTGTCAAGCACCCAGCATGGGAAAGTTTAGGTAGCAATTTGATAAGTGCAAGCAAAAAATTTTGAAAAATACTAGCTAGCACACGAGTATGCGATTTAAATAAGATGCGTACAATCATCTATATTAAAACAAGTGACTCGGTCAAAACCATTCCGAAACTTTTGAAAAAAAAGTGATATAAACATGTAAATAAAGAGGATGGCTCTAAAAATGAGAGGTAAAAGTATTAAATCGTTGTTACAATATTCAATTTAATATACCAGCTGTGGAAAAAAGTATGATTTAAAGTGGAAAAACAATGTTTCACAACAGTCAAGTTCTGCATAAGTAGTGAGTTGCTGGTAGTTAGCGACCCTGTCGATTCGACTGGGACACGTTTCAAGACTATTCTATGAATAAAGTTATAAAACTGCACTCTTATGCAAACTAGTTTTCGTTCCATATGATCGATGTTTTTTCCAGAAACAAAACAAGATCGAATACACTTGGTTTCACGTGGAATTTCAATAAAATGCATATCTACTGAAACAAATAGATTATAAGAAAGCATGGGCCTTATGTAATGATGGAAATCATTCATTTAGCATTTATGACAGTACTCTGGAAATTGGTGGACTGGAAAACCGAATTGGTTTTCATCTTATCAAGATGTTAAGTTAGCCACTCGAAGTTGAGATTGTCTATGATCGAGTGTATGTACGTAAGTACGTAACTGTAACCAAGTGCGCAGTTGCAAAAGCTAAAATCTCTCTGTTCGAGACGAGTACGGCAACGCTGAGGGGAAACGAATGTCTCTCCCCTTATTCATTTGAAATGACGTATTTCTCCCTTGTAAAAGGTATGCACTTGTCGTAGTTTATAATGTATATGTTGCCATAACATTTGGTAGTGTTTCTTTATACTTTTACTTTGATATAACTGCCAATTGCCAAGAATTGTAATGGTACTGTTACGTAAGTTGCACCATGTTTGAGTCATGTTGTTGCAATTGTACCATCAATTAAATGTAGGCTAAGATGTGAATTAGTCTTCCATATGTTTATGAAAATGTCAATTCTAGAGTAAATTCCACCCATGTTATGCATATAAAGTCAGGCTAACTGTGATGTGTAACAGTAAAGTTAGGCATGGGTAGCATAGCCTAAAGGCCTAACGAATGCATGCTCTTTGGCACGAGATTGCCATCCTAAAATGAACTGTTGTATTACAGGGAACCAGTATAGGGGTCCTGTGTAAGAACCAGTATAGGGGTCCTGTGTAAGAACCAGTATAGGGATCGGTGTTGGTTCTAACTGGTATTGAAGGAGTACAGCTAGGAATAAGCTACTTTTACAATGTATCCACCTACTGTTAGAAGAAATATTATTAAAAAAAAAAACCCGGGAGCCAGCCTTTCCTCAACCTTATTACAACAATGAAGATTCGACCGTCTCCGACGTCAAGTACCGGTTCCAGCTAAGGATAGGCCAAGAAGTATAGTAGCCCAGGCCTATGAGGTACCTTTATATTAGCCTATGGTTTGAAGTGTTTTGTATAGGCTAGTCTGAGTTAATTGTCCTAAAATGTATGGTAGCCTCCGAATGTCTAAGTCAGGACAATTGACACATCAGTACTGTATACATATGCAGTATAGTAAATACATGAGTCATAAGGATATCACATTAAGAGAGATTTATACTATTACATATGGTGACAGCGGTGAAGGATGTATTTATCTGTTATAGATAGGTATATCCAACCTCACGTCCTAAAGTTGGTCATGAAACCCTTATTTCTGTACTTATTTTCAGGTATTATAGCCTAACCCTGTGAGTATGCCTATGTCACTCTTGCTTAGGTACTGTTAGCCTATTGTATTGTAGCCTATGTTGATTATTTTACCTGTGTTCCTTGTATAACATAGCCTGACAAAATGGCGGGTGATATAGAGAGAGAAGACTTTTATGATAATTGTTGTCTGCCATGGACACTCAGGGTTGTCAAATGCAGCAGTTGTGTGATCAGCTTATTGACATGAAAAGGGAAATAGCTAATTTATCAAACTCTACACCTGTCACTTCCACACCATCCAATCCTAACAGGGCTAATAGTTCAGACATTAACCCATTTGTCACCTTAGACAGAGCAGACATAACAATGACACCACACAATAACCCAGCTTCACTATTGACACACAATTTATCAAATAATAGTACACAGCCAGTAATACCCAGTAATCCATTTCAGGGAAGTAACACAGTCAATAACCCCTTCGTTCCAGTAGGTAACCTGAATAAAACCCTATTATAATCATTCTAAGGGATTTGTATTGAAACCTAAGGATATTTTGATGTTGAAATTGTCAGAATTACAAGGTGTTGGAACTGATAATAGACTTGCTAGATTTTTTAGTCAAGTAGAATTCTGTGTTCTGCAGATACTGATAGAATCCAAGTAGCACTTACCAGAGTGGAACAAGAAATTGCAACGTCTATTAACTGCTGAAATGGTAAAAATTTTGAAAGAAATAACATATCTTGGAGTCAGTTTAAGGACATACTGAATCACCACTTTGCTTGTTCAGCCAATATTACGCAGGCTGGGCAGGAAATTGAGATGGAACGTTACAGTATAGACGAAGCCCCTAGAGCATTTGTTAACAGAATGAAATGTAAATTGTCTGCTTTGAAATGAAATTTCCTAAGGATTCCCCTTCCCAAAGCTGACAGTCTTGTGAAAAAGAAACTGTATAGAGGACTTAGCAGTACATCCCAGGAAAGACTCAAGGATTTCCTGGATGATAGGATACCCTTAGAAAGATTCATTGAATTTGTGGAATATGAGTATCATCTAGCTACCATAAGTGGGGATGTTACCCAACGTAAAGTTTTTTCCTGTTAATAATTGCATTCCCAACCACAGCCTGTAGTAAATAGTAATGCAAATACAAACCACAGAATTGCAAGATCTGAAGAAGCAAATTAGTGATTTGTCTAACAAATTAAAGAAGTTTAGTAGGAATAAAGAAAACAATCAGTACTGTGGCTTACTGTAAGGTCAGAGATCACAAACTTTTCTGAATGTCCCACGTAACCCTCCAAAAGGGTGTTTGTTTTGATTGTCACAAACCAAATTGTAAAAGAGGTTCAGCAAAATGTCCAGGGCAGGTTAAGAATGAATGACTAAGCCCAAGTGTCAGGTCTCCTTCTATCATTTGATGATTAACAATGTAATGTGTTGTGCCTTAATTGATACGGGTAGTGAAGTATGTATAGCACAGAAGAAACTCATAGAAACTTTAGGTTTACAGTGTAATCAAATGAGAATATACCACAACTTACTGGAGTTACTCAACATGTTCTCCCTGTTCTTGGTACAGTGTATTTGGATGTTCACATTGGTTCCAGGGTGGTTACCCATTTGTTTTCTGTTGTGCCTGATGGTTATCTGGACACAGACTTATTGTTAGGAGCCGATTTGATTAGGTCTTGCACCAATGACATGGGATGATGCACATAAAATTATTATTTGGGATAGACACATTTATCCAGTAAGGTATCTGAAACCTAGACCATCTAATAAAAGGGTCAGGCAGATTAAAGTACTTCAACCTAATGTTCCTCATAAAGCTCAGGTTAGACTTAAAAGGAAACTTATTCTACCTCAGTATATAGCTGGTATTATCCCTTACCTGTAGATGAACCTCCTAACACATTGTTAGAATTTGTACCTGAAGTTAAGGAGTGTCAAACTCAGTCTGCACTATGCCTTAAGGTTTAATGATGCTCAGTAAGTGTTTTTGCCACTTGTCAATAATACTAAAGCCAGGATGACAATGAAGGTTGGAACTCTATTAGGGTATTATGGATAATCAGTGAAGAAGACATTGATCAGCCAGTTCCAAAATGCAGGAAAAACTAGAATTCAGAATGATTTAGTTCCTCCTAGTATAATGTAATATCAAGTCAGGAAATACTAGAGAAGAAAAGCTTAAGTATTTGCTTTCTCAGCAAGATAATTCCCATCTTACTGCTGATCAACAAGCAGAATTAAGTGACATGTTGGTTGCTAATAATTCAGTGTTCATCCTTGAAGAAAAGAATTGGGAAATGAAAGTTCAAAGATGTACAAGCTCATATTGCTGTAAGTGATCCACAGCCAGTTAGGTCTCCCATATATCGATACCCTGAAAAAGCCAAAACCCTTATTGACACCATGTTAGAAGATATGGAAGAAAGAGGAATAAATAGAACCCTCCAGTGCTGCATGGCTTAGCCCTATTGTACTTGTTAGGAAACCAGATCATACTCAGAGAATGTGCCTTGATTACCGTAAAGTCAAACACACCACCTTCAGGTTGATATTCACCTTTACCTAGATTAGAAGAAATGGTAGAAACAGCTGCAGGAAACCATTATTATGCCTCCTTAGCTATGAAAGATGCATACTATCAAGTGGAATTAGATGAAGAGAGTAGAGATTTAACAACTTTTAGGTGATGGAGTTTCACTGTATAGGTTCAAACGCCTTCCTTTTGGATTAAGTTGCAGTCCAGCTATATTTTCACGTATCATGTCTAATATCTTGGCTTCTTATTAAGAAAGGGGGGTGGGTTAAGAATTACTTAGATGATATTGTGGTTTGGGCTCCCAGTTTTCCAATCTTGTTGAAAAGATTAGACCAACTATTCAAACTTTTCAGTGAAAGAGGAGTGAAGTTAAATCTAAAGAAATGTCAGATAGGCCAAAAGGAAATCAAATTCTTAGGTCACATAATTTCCAAGGATGGTTGTAGACCATCTCCAGACAATATCAGTGCCATCCAAGAAATGAAACCCCTAATAATGTCAAGGAAACTAGGAGATTTCTAGGAAATGTGTGGGTTTTACAGAAAACACATTAAGGATTATAAAACTAAAATTCTGTTCCCCTGACTAATCTCTTAAAAGAGAAAGAACCCTTTTTGTGGACAAAAGATTGTCAATCCAGCTTTGAACAGATGAAAACTAGCATTAATCACTGCTCCAGTGCTAGTAAGGCTCAGATGACCAAACCCTTTGAATTATTCACTGATGCTAGTTTAGATCATGTAGGTGCTGCTTTGATGCAGAGACAAGATGGTCAGTTAAAAACCCATTGGATATTTCTCTAAGAAGCTGAAGCCAGTTGAACGACGGTACAGTACCACTGACAGAGAACACTTGCTATTGTCTTAGCTTGTCGTAGATTCCATCATTTTCTGTGGGGTGTTCCATTTACCATTCACACAGATCATCAGCCTCTAGTTTCAGTGTTCAAGAGAAAAACAAAGTCACCTAGAATGAGCAGATGGGTAATTGAGATGCAGGATTACCGTTTCAAGGTAGAATATAGGCCAGGTAAAGATAACCAGGTGGCAGATCAGCAAAGTAGACCAGTCAGAGCAGTCTTTCATCAGAGTAGGGACAATTATCTTGGTTCTGAGTAAAGATGAGTTCAAAGAAAAAGCAGTTAGAGGAACCAAGGTGGGCGGAACTAATAACTTTCCTAGAAGGTGGTAAATTACCGCGCAAAGGGTTTCCAAGAGCTTTGATTAATCAATTCATGTTGTATGAAGGATTGTTATATCTCAGTGCAGATAAAGTTGATAATTCAATTCAATTGAAATTAGTAGTTCCTAAGGACTTAACAAAGGCAGCTTTGAAGCTAGGTCATGAAGCAATGTCAGTCACCTAGGTATACGCAAAACAATTGATGCTATTGAAAACTTGTTCTATTGGCCTTCATTGCGTACAGATGTTACTAAATATATAAGTGAATGTGTTATGTGTCAAAAAAACATAAAGCCAGTAGTTCTTTACAACAACAGTTCCAAGAATTGCCTCCTGTAACTAAGCCTTTAGAGCGAATCAGTCTTGATTTAACTGATATGCTATCTGGTGCAAATGGTTATAGATATGTTTTGACTGTAATTGATCATTACAGCCGATATGTTAAGTTCTATCCTTTGCGAAGTAAGTCTGCAGAGGAAGTAAGCAAAAATTCTTGGTCTATTTGAATGACTTTGGTGTAACCTTTGACAGTCATTCTTGATAATGGGTGCTGAATTCACCTCAAACCAGTTTAGACAATTATGCCAGGAACATAAGATAAATGCTGGTTATATTACCCCATATCATCCACAAGGAAACAGTGTAAGTGAGAGAATGCATAGAACTATGAAAACAGTACTAAATGTAATGTGTAAAGGACATCCTTATCAGTGGCCAAATACCTTATACTTAGGTGAAACACAGCGTGTGCTAAATTCTGCTGTACATACCACTCTTGGTGAACAACCTCACTATGTATTTTTCTCTTGTAGAGCTCCTAGACAAGTGACTAGTGTGTTGCCCACAATTACGGATGATGTAGAAGACACTGCCATTGCAAAGGCTCATGAAATAATTCAGAAAAACTCATAGAGAGATGGCCAGTAAGTATCGTGCAATAGCTAACCAAAAAGAGGAAAAAGGTGAGAAAGTGGATGAAAACTCTCTTGTTTGGGTTAAAAATGAAAATGTATTCCTAGCACTAGTAAGAAACTAAACCCCAGATGGTGCGGTCCATATGTAGTAACCAAAGTGTTTTAGGGATGGTGCTAAATATGAGTTAAGAAACATGTTTGACCAAACCATCATTGAACGTGCTGCTGACAAAGTGAAACCCTTTATAGGACAAGAAACAGTGGTTAGTAAACATGCAGGAAATGGATGATATAACTCCTGATGTAGTGAATGAAAGAGTACAAACCAGAGGTGCTAATAATATTGTTCCTCCTCTAGGTTAATAGAAGAACTGTGAGATCATTGTAATTTTTGTACTGTTTTTTTTGTATTTTCTGTGAAGAATGTTTTTTGTATTTGCATGCTTTGGAAGAGTTCACACCTATATAACCATTATGTCCATTTCCAAGTATATATTCTTGTATGTATATGTTATCTTCATAGATTATGGATCTGATGATGACACCACCTGTTTGTGTACAGTGAACTTATACTCATTGAGTTTTGTTTGAACTTAGTTGAGTTTTGTATGAAGAGCTACCCGTCCAAAAGCTTTACAGACTGGTGGTTAGTTGCTCAAGTATGTGACTGATGTGTAAGTTAGTCATTAGGATGCTTTAAGAGGTATATTATCTTCAAAGGAAAGTTTTCCTGCTCTTGGTTTATTGAGTGAATGAACCTGAATGTTGGTGTAAACGATTGTTTGTGAGAAAAATAACCATAAGTGATTATACCCTAATGAGGAGTGACTAGATCTTAACCGAATTTAAGATCACTCTTACATAAGTGTTTAACTTGGTAAAGTTATTAGGATGGTTAGGTAGAAACGCGCCTTAAGGGTGGCGTCCCACAACTTGCTCTGTACGTCTGTTAGCAGACCTTAATGATTAAAGTCCAGTTTATATCTGGTTGAGGATAAGCAGTCATGTCTCTGGTTGAGAGATAGAAAAGTATTTACTGTGTGCAGGACCTGTATTGTTGTTGTAGATTTATTATCTACCCAAAATATTATAATTAAGGGATTGGTTGTCCTTGATAAATGAAAACCAATTTCCGTAGGGGTAAAGTGATGTAATGATGGAAATCATTCATTTAGCATTTATGACGGTACTCATGGAAATTGGTGGACTGGAAAACCGAATGGTTTTCATCTTATCAAGATGTTAAGTTAGCCACTCGAAGTTGAGATTGTCTATGATCGAGTGTATGTACGTAAGTACGTAACTGTAACCAAGTGCGCAGTGCAAAAGCTAAAATCTCTCTGTTCGAGACGAGTACGGCAACGCTGAGGGGAAAACGAATGTCTCTCCCCTTATATTATCATTTGAAATGACGTATTTCTCCCTTGTAAAAGGTATGCACTTGTAGTTTATAATGTATATGTTGCCATAAACATTTGGTAGTGTTTCTTTATACTTTTACTTTGATATAACTGCCAATTGCCAAGAATTGTAATGGTACTGTTACGTAAGTTGCACCATGTTGAGTCTGCATGTTGTTGCAATTGTACCATCAATTAAATGTAGGCTAAGATGTGAATTAGTCTTCCATATGTTTTATGAAAATGTCAATTCTAGAGTAAATTCCACCCAGGTTATGCATATAAAGTCAGGCTAACTGTGATGTGTAACAGTAAAGTAGGCCATGGGTAGCCATAGCCTAAAGGCCTAACGAATGCATGCTCTTTGGCACGAGATTGCCTCATCCTAAATGAACTGTTTGTATTACAGGGAACCAGTATAGGGGTCCTGTGTAAGAACCAGTATAGGGGTCCTGTGTAAGAACCAGTATAGGGATCGGTGTTTGGTTCTAACTGGATATTGAAGGAGTACAGCTAGGAATAAGCTACTTTTTACAATGTATCCACCTACTGTTAAGAAGAAATATT
>NC_061094.1:60993702-61021202 GCF_015104395.2 Macrobrachium nipponense
ACAGGCCTTAATCCTTCTTGATGCTTCTCTATCATATTCTGCTGGGCTTCTTCTAGATTCTTGTGCAATTGCTTGTGTATTACTTAAAGTTTTCCGATTCTCATCTTCATGATATCTTCAGAGTAATTTGGCTGTATTGGCTGATTCAGCCATGCATAAGGTAATCTGGGTTCATATCCCATCAAAGCTTTTATGGGAGTTGCTCAAGTACTCGTATGATGCCTTGCATTTAATGATAATTGGACTAAAGGTAAATTGACGTCCCAGTCAGGATCCTGTCCTACTGTGTGACGTAATACGTCTAAAACCTTCCTGTTATTCCTTTCAACCAAGCCATTGCTAGCTGGGTGATACGGCTGTATCGCTACCTTTTCTACCTTAAAGGCGTTACAAATTTCTTGAACTAATGAGTTGTTGAACTCGGTCCCATTATCAGAGATAATGAGCTGTGGGGCAGAATATCTGCAAAATATCTTATCGAAGAGAGCGATTGCACATCCTTGGCACTTTTACTAGTTAGTGTACCAACTCTGTATATCGCGTGAGCGCGTCGATACATACTAGTATATTCTTATTCCCTTTACTCGTGGTATGAAGATTAGTGATAAGATCAATAGATACTCTTTCGAAAGGAGTCTGTGGATAGGATATTTTCCCTAGTGGTACTTCCTTGTCTGTTCTTCCCTTGTAGCTGTTGCATGTATTGCAGCTCTTCACATAATTACTGACATCCTTGTGAATTCCCTTCCAATGGAAAGTTCTCTGGATTAATCCAATTGTCTCATCCCTTCCTGGGTGAGCTCTCATGTCATCATCGTGCATTAGCTCAATGACCTTGTTTCTTAGACTCTTAGGTACTAATCTTTTGTGCAGCACACCTAGAAATTGACCAAATGGATCATATTCGTGGCACATCCAAATTAATACGCCATCTATGTCCGTTAGTGCATCTGTGGGGACATCCAACCTTCCTACCTAGTTCGGTTAATTCTTGTTGGCTGTGTTTTCTTTCGTTTCTAACGTATTTGAACAGTTCCCTTATATCTTCATCTCTTTCTTGTTCCTTTATGAAATTTTGCCGGGAAAGCTCCTCTGTATAATGCATGGTGAGTACATTTATGTCATTGCACATTGTTTCATTCTTTTCTTCTTCCTGACTTACCATATTTATACTATCACCTTGTGACACATATCTTGATAATGCATCTGCTACCTTATTCGTCTTCCCAGGGAGGACATATTTCACCTCTATATTCATAATCTTGGGCTGTCATGAACCAACGGGCTCTTCGTCCAGAAAAATTAGGGTTCTTTAGCATTTCTACTGCGGCTGAATGATCCGTAAACACGGTTATCTTGTAACCAAAAATGATATATCTGAAATGCTTTAAAGCGTCTATTAGCTAGAGACTCGAGGTCTGTTACTGAGTAGTTCACTTCTGAGGGCTTTAATTTCCTACTGTAATAAGCTATGGCATTATACTTGTTATCTTGTCTTTGCATTAAACATGCTCCTATACCAATGTGGCTTGCATCCGTGGCTAAAAAGAATTCTTTGCCAAAGTCTGGAAAGCTAAGTACTGGCGGGTGTGAAGTCTTTCTTTCAATTCATCGAATGCTTCTTGCTGCTCGTGTCCATGTAAATGATACGTGTTGCTTTAAAAGTTCAGTTAGGAGCTGATATGACTGCAAAGTTCCTATGAACTTGCGGTAAAACCTGCTAAACCTAAGAATGACTTTACGTCCTTCTTGCACTGAGGTGTAGGATATTCCTTAATTGACTTAATCTTTAATTCGTTTACTTCTACGCCCTTTTCACTTAGTGTATGACCAAGGTAGTCTATTTTCCTTTTAAGGAAGTTACACTTCTTTAATTTAAGCTTCAGGTTGGCTTTTCTTAATCTCTTTAGGACTTCTCTGACTAAGTCTATATGTTCCTCTATGGTATCTGTTGCTATTACCAAATCATCTATGTAATAGTGTACGTCCTTGCCTAGTAAATCGCCCAAAATTTTATCCATTAGTCTTACAAAAGTTACCGGGCTTGACTTTAGACCAAAGGGCATTCTTACATACTGGTATCTGCCGTTACTAGTGGAAAAAGCAGTCAAAGGTTTACTTTCTTCGTCTAGAGGGATTTGCAAAAATCCCTGCAATAAATCTATAGTGGTGAAGTATCTCTTGGACCCTATAGTGGCGATAAGATCTCGCATTGACGGCATTGGATAAGGATCATTTTCAGTAATTTGGTTTAGTTTTCTGAAATCCACAACTATTCTGTAAGTTTTGTCCCTTTTAGGAACTAGCAAAAGTGGAAAAGACCATGGGATTAGATGGTTCTATTCCATTCCTTGCCTATTCATTCTTTGTACTTTCTCTTTCATGATCTCCCTCTGGGAATGTGCTACTCTGTAAGCGGGTATGTAAATTGGCTTTGTGTTTGATGGAATGTCTATCTTGTGTGTTATTTCGCGTGTATTTCCCAATGTGTCGCCGTCTAGAGCGACTATATCATTATATTCGCACAGTAAGTCTATGAATTCCTCTCTAACATGGTTTTCCTTAATGTCCTTTAAATGAAATCCTATCTTAGCTCTTCTCAGTTTTATGTCCTGAGCATAATTTTCATTTCCCTTACGGATTGCGGCTACCGTTTCCCTTTCTACAACTCGTATAGGTATGGAGTATACTTCTGCTAGGCCTATCTCTGTACCTGGTGTTAATTTAACCTTTCCTCCTCTGTTATTCGTAATCTGTAACGCTATTTTGCCCTGTCTGACTTCATGTAAACTAGAAGAATAATGTATTCCGTTTACTTGTGACTTTTCAGTAAGCGTGAGAATTTCCTTCCCTTCAAAAATTGGATTTACTGTACATTCTACCCAAGTACTTTCTCCTGGTTTAAGTCTTAATTCCCTCTCTAACTTTAAATAAGTGAATTGATTTGATTCTAAAAGGTTAATGATCTGTTGTGAACTCGTGATGCATTCTGGATATCTTCCCTCTGTCCTTATCCCTTCATTCCCCTAGTACTCCTGGGATTCTCTTGAGTCTGGGTTCTTTTAATTGGCTTGCATATTGGTATTCTAGAAATCTCACGACCGTTGTTAATCACTAGTTGTTCCCTAGGGGCATCAATGCTTATCCCTTGTCTAGCCATAGTTGGATAACCTATCAGCAAATGAGCAAAAGCTAATTGTATATCTCTGGTTACCAGAACATTTTCTCTTAGAGCAATTCTTCCTAGCCTAAATGGAAAATCTAACTGTCCAATTACGTGGATATCATTACCCTGGACGTCTGTGATTCTACAATCTACCACTGGGTTCAAACTTAAGTGAGAAAAATACAATCGATACACCTTTTCTGACATTATATTCTTAGGACTACCTGTATCAAAGAATGTAACAATAGGTTTTTCTAGACCGACATGTGCGGGAAATAATGGTCTATAATTATATTCATTTCCTACATCAACTTTGCTAACCTGTGTAGCTGGGCTTAGCCTTGACATTCCGGACGTTCTCTCTGTTATAGAGGAAGATTCATTGTACCAGTAAGCAGAAAATTTCCCATTGCCTCGTCTGGCATTGACTGAACTGGTTGATACCCTTATACTTGCTGTTTGATTAGCATATCTATTTGGGACTGAATCCCTATTTCCTCTAGCTGGGGGAGATTGACTATTGTTTCTACTTCTGCCTCTCGACTGAGGTCTACCTCTAGGAGCTGAGACAAATTTATTTCTGCATTCTCGAGCACTATGTCCTGTTCTCTTATGGAAAGGACAGAAGGCTATCCCTCGGCAGTCACTGGCATAATGTCCTCTCTTCTGACAGTTATAACACGTTACTGTCGAAAATCCTCCTTGAGAAGATTTACCTGGCATCTTATTCTGATTTCTAGATGGTGTCCTAGATCTATTTGGACCCCTTTCTTTTTGTCCTATAGCGACTAAAGGTCTGTATATAGGATTCCCTTCAGGTCCTTCTACCTAGGATTTTATTTCCTCCTCTTCAATCTCTGCTACATCATCGGATGTCTCCCACTTACGAGTCATCCTTGCAATAACTTCCGTTGGCAGGCTTCCAATCATTATTGCTAGTCTAAATATTTTTTTAACATGACTCATTAGCATTTTTTGCTTGCCTCCTTCTACCTCTATCCAACCTGTGGATTCCATGAAGTTACCCCATTCATTCATATTGTTATACAACTGAGAGCTAAAACTCTTGAAAATAACGTCTTTCGTCTAACTTAAATTGACGCACTATCCTTGCCAAGCTAGTAAGTGGATCCCTTTCACCAACTGTGGAATAAACCTTCCTAAAATACCGTTTCAGTTCTTCCCAATTCTTAAGATCTCGGTAAGTCTCGGAGTGGACGTATCGTTAAGTCTCCTCCGGCTTCCAAATCAAGATAACTCTTGGCTTCAATAAGCTTTTCTCTATCTGTCCCCGTTATGCTATCTAGGCGTGTCTCCACTTGCTCTATCCAGTTCTCTAAGTTACAAGCTAACTGGCCGTTCTTTCTTCCGAAAAATTTAGCTATGTGATTAATTACATGTCCCTTATGTGTTCCCATTACTGCTGCGTTCGAATTCGCGGACTGTGTACCTTCCGGCATGGTTAATTTCCTTGTTTGACTTCTCGTGAGCACAGGCGTTCTTACGTTCTGATAAGGAGTCGGTCTCCCTTTGACCATCGACTCGTTAATGGAAATTTTCTTAAGTACTGAGTATCATTAAAAGTATCAAAGTTATGACAGTAATATCCCAAAAAGAAAATAATGATAATGACAATAAATTATTTTTACTCAAGTATTCGATCACCAAAAAAAAATAAAGGAATTTTCCCCTGAAATATTCTCAAAGTCTTACGTTACCGATGAGCGATTCTTAAATAACAACAAAACCCTCTTAACAGTTCTGGTAAAACGATACTGAAACTGACCGTAAAGTGTACGCTAACGAGAGACCTCTCGTGAATTACCCTTGTTATCCTAAACAAACAAAATAAAAAACAAGTAAACGTTCACTCCACGTAACAAGTAAAAAGCAAATACTAAAACAAAAAAAATCAAAGTATAAGAAATCACAAAACAACCAAAATCACAAAAAATAACATAAAATGACACAATCAAAATTAAAATTAAAATTTAAAGTTATTGGTTAGTAAATACAAATGTTCGGGAAAAAGTCTTAGTAGCTGATTAGTTATAATTAGAAAAATAAGAAATATCGTAAGGTTTCGTTGCCAAAAAAAAAGTTCAGTGTGAAAATCTTTTAATCTTGAAATACCAGAAATTGTATAACTGAAATGTTAATCGCGTAATTTACTTTTAATAAAGTTTAATGTTATGTAAGTGTGGGGACATTTATTTGGACTTATCTTCTTTCGTCGTCTTCGACACCCAGGTTTGTGTCTGACCGCTTGCGTTCGCCTACCAGCGCGTTGAATGATGTGTTGGTTCCCCCTCTCTCTCTCTCTCTTCTTCTCTTCGGGAAAGGGGACCTCTCTCTCTCTCTTCTTTCCTCTCAGAGCAGGATTGCGTTGACTGATGCGTTTTCGGGATTGTTTTCTTTCCTCTTGATATTTGCCTTATGCTTTCGACATCTTGTTCTTCTGGTAAAACGCCTGTTCTTGTTCTTCGGAGTGGAGCTTTTCTTCGTGAAGTGTGGGTGCTTTTTTTTTTTTTGGAGCGCTTTTATTGTTACAACTCGGTAACTGTCTTTGTATTTGGGGAAGCACTGGTAACTGTCTTAAGAGGAGAACTTTCTTTTTCGAGTGGCGTGAATGGATTGAAATCTCTTATACCGACACTAAACTTTTGATTCCGTTTCGCAGCCGCTGTCTTTAACTGTCATTCGCGTCGCTGATCGCCATTTCTTTGCTGTGTCTTTTGTCTCTTCCTATCCTTACCGCTCGACAACAATTAATCTTGTCACTATATCAATCTTTATCTCATCGTATCCCATCGCTCTGCCACCAATTAGTCTGTGGCGGTACTTACTTTCATCGCACAGCTCTAAGGTAACGTGCGCTGTGGAGGCTGTACTTTGGGGAATTAGGCTTATATAAATTCTTCTTGTCTTGCTCAATGTTCTTAATCTGGAATTCGTTAAAAGGGTTCTAATTTTGGATGAGAAATTAATTGATATGTTTCTTTGCATTAAGTTTATTCTTCGTTAGGGGTTCTTACAAATGTTTTCCACCTTCTGAGTTACTGGGCTCTTGGACTGATAAAACTTAATTGGCACTTGTTGCAATTACGAGTCTATAGGCACGAGGGAAATTTACTGAGTATTGATTGTCACTTTCACTGTCTTTGATTGCTTCGCACACCACACTTCTGCACTTTCCCTCACCTCAGTTGTCTTCTCTTCTTTACGGCTGCGCCACTGCAGTTCTTCTCTCAGCTCCCCTCTTCTCCTCGGTTGTTCTCCCCCGGCTTCGCTTGTCCCTTCTGCTCCTTTTCTGCTCTCTTCTCCCTTCCTTTTCTGCCTGTCTGCCCCTTTTGTTGGGTTGAAATCTCCTTAGCACCGCCTTTGGATTTTTCGGATACTGACTGGGTGTGGCTTGTTCTAAAAGACTTCTTGTGTCTTAGTGGCTGCAAACTTGTATACAAACCGCCTTCCTGTCATATCTTCTACAATGATTCGTAGGCTGTGAATTTGTATACGCCTTCTTCTTGATGTCCTGGCTTCTTGGGGTGTATCCCTTGGTAACCTCATAGGTCATTCGTTGATACTCCTTTTGGGCTGTCTTATGACCAACACTCATGGCTTTTGATTCGTCGATACTAGAGGCCTACCTTTGGAAGGGTGGAGCTTTTAAGAATTTGGTACTTCCCTCTTTCTAACAACGGGTCATAGAATTCCTTTTTAACGTATGCCAGATGGCTCTCTCTGACCTGTTCACGAAGGGAACGGCGATTAGTCATAGGCGCTAATGAGAGTAGTTTCCAATTTCTCGAATATGCCTGGGCGATATCCCTCGTCGGCTATAATCTCTTGTTGGTCACTAATCGCTGGTACGGACAGAGGCTTTTTGGGGGAGATGAAAACCAGATGTCTGATGGCTAAAAGCCTAATGTTTGGAGTAACAAAATCCCTTCGCTAAGAAAAATTATTATCTTATTCCCTTTTCTCCTTTCTTCAGTATTAACCGTTTCATGCCTTTTTCTTAAGTATTATTAAGTTATTGTCTTTTGGAATACCGACACTGTGCCACACTATTACATATATATATATATATATATATATATATATATATATATATATATATATATATTGTATTCATGTATAACCTGTACACATATTTCCTTTTCCTTTTCGGAGATATACAAGTACGTTCGTGTGAAAATTGTAAAAGAAGTAAAGGTGAATGTGTCTTTTGTCTTTCCTTCAGAACTGTAAATAAATACTGCCTAATTTTTTTTCGAAATATAACCCTAATATTCAATCTATGCTAACGTTTGGCTTTTAATTTTTCTAATAAATGTGTAACACAAAGCAATGCTCTATGACACAAAGTATTGTACAAGACCAATATATGATGAGAATGCAACTGAAATGAAAAGAAATATTGATCTAAATCAAAGAGGTATAAAGGGAATTTCTTTATCATCTAATTCCTGGCAGACACTAAAACCCCCAACGTTATTGAACGAAGTGGCAGTGCCTAAGTAAACATAGAGGAACAGTGTGAATATTAGATCATTTGTACACAAGCGGCCAAAACACTGTTTACACAACATCATGAGGTCAATATGGCGTTTCCGGCATGCTTTTATATTTTCTAAGAAAATGAGACTACTCCATTAAGACCCACTGTCAGAAGCAGGGTTGTTCAGTTGCCTCTTTGTATTCGTCAGTACTTTTGGAAATACAGAATAACCGCAATGTTCAACTCGTTTGCAAGTCCAGTGCTTTTCATGTTGTCTTTACTGAGAGTGTTGGGAGGCTTTCCATACAGTCTGGATTATGGAAACCTCGTCGTTCCAGGAAAAGGAAACGTTACCGTTAAGAGGAGTCTGTGGTGGAGAATGTGGTCCTACTTTTTGGCAACATTTTATGGCCAGCGGTGGTGGCTACTTGAACATTCATTTCCACGTCTACAATTCGCAGGATACAAGGCATACCGTTGGCTTGATTGTAAAGTACCAGATGGGAATCAGCGCCATATTCTTGCATATTTACCTCGCTTTCTGCAACAGGCGACTGGCTCGAGTTGTGTCCCTGATGGACGAGGAATTGTTGAACAGTCGAGGAAACATTCGCCAGGTTATCTTCCATGCGCTCTTGCCGTTCGGAGTGCACTTCTTACTCAGTGCGTTTAACTTGGGCGAAATACTGCACGCATTTACACACGAGCCCTCAGTACATACTGTTGGAATACTGCTGGAAATACCACACGTCCTAATATACTTCCCAGTAAGTATCGTGGCAACAGGTGGCCTCATCTCCTCGATTTCCACAAGCTTGTCAAACCGTTTAGACGCCGAAATCGAAGCCATGTCGCGAAAAATCAAGAGTGAAGAAGAAGAAGAAGATGACGACAAGTCTGAGGAAGACGCAATTTGGGCGTCCAAGCCAGCGAGCAATAGTGATCTACAGGTATCCTCGTACTTGGGAAGCTCCGGAGATGCTGCCACCAAGCTAGAGCGAAAGTCTCACTTAGGCAGGAGCTCAGTCTCAAGGGATGACTTCCGTCGTCTGTTTAGACTGATAGAACGCACCGACGACATCGTCGAAGCTCTGGTTGCGTTCACGGGCGTTCCGGTTTTCAGCACACTGCCATTTTACTTGACAGTGTCGGTGGGGCACCTGTACCGCGCCCTCATCAAGATGGGCATTCTGTTCTTCTTGCTCTTCGTTGGGTCTGTTTGGAGTTGCATTTTCATCCTTTGCTCCCCTGATTTGTTATACATCCGGGTAAGTCTCTCTCTCTCTCTCTCTCTCTCTCTCTCTCTCTCTCTCTCTCCTCTCTCTCTTAACTTGGATATCGTTAGACAGGAAAAAGCTCCTGGGAATGACAAATGAAACAAAAACACAATTTTTATTTTGTTAAGGCAACAAATGCATGATCATAAATTAGGTATTGCATTTCTTCTGTATTGACGGGAGGATGTCACAGCAGTATATTGTAGTTCTAGCTTTTTTTTCGAGTTTTCATGTTTCTTCTTGCTCCTGATCATAAACATAATCATATTTGCAACAACAAGGCGTGATCCGACCCCCAGTTTACTCGGGGGCACGTGCTAAAATCTAGTTAAATAGTGCTGTTTAGAAATAATTTTTCTGTACTGTTTATCAGGCACATTACTTATTTTTTTACATTTTCATTATTATGAATAAATCATAAAGAACCTTTCTTAAAATTCCTGTATCTCTAACGCATCACGAAACATAATAATTATATATATATATATATATATATATACCTCCTGTACATGTCACTTAACAGATATTTGTAAATGTGAATGAATTGTAAATAACCAGAGCTTAATTTTGTTTTTCAAGACAGAATCCTAATACTTAGTTTATTATAAAGTTTGGCTTTCAAGTTTTATGATAATTACGTAACATAAAGAGGGATACTATACAGTAAATTCATCATCTAATTCCTCACACACAGAAGATTACGCACTGCCATTAAATGAAGTGGTTATTACCGATGCAAACACACAACGTGAATATGATACAATTGTACACTACCGGCCAGAGCGTTATGTTAGCATACTAAACACCACGAAATTAGTATCGACGTTTCTTGAGAGCTCTTCAATTTCGTCGGTCAATGAGACTACGTCCGAACCAGCCTGGGAATAACAGCGGATATACACTCGGTCGCTTTCTTACGCAAGCAAAGCTTTCAGTGTATTATTCAGCAGTGAATTTGAAGACAGAGGAAAACCAAAATAGAGAATAATTAGAATGTTAAACTGGTTCTGCAATCCGGTGACTTTCATGCTGTATTTACTGAAAGTGTGGGGAGGCTTTCCATACAGTCTGGATTATGGAAGCCTCGTCGTTCCAGGAAAAGGATATGTTACCGTTAAGAGGAGTCTGTGCTGGAGTATGTGGTCCTACTTCTTGGCAGCATTTATGGGAGTGTGTGGCTACTTGAACACTCATTTCCTCGTCTATAATTCGAAAGAGACGAACCACACAATTGGGATGATTATGAAGTACGTGATGGGCGTCAGCGCCATCGTCCTGCAGATTTATCTTGCTTTCTTTAGCAGGCGACTGGCTCGGGTTGTGTCCTTGATGGACGAGGAATTGTTGAACAGTCGAGGAAAAACTCGTCAGGTTATTTTCCACGTGCTTTTTCCATTCGGATTTCAATTGCTATTCAGTGCATTTGCCTTGGCTGAAATAATCCATGCAGCTATATTAGACGACTACGTACAGGCTGTTGGAACTGCAATGGAAATACCACACGTCTTGATTTACTTCCCAGTAAGTATCATGGCAACAGGTGGCCTGATCTCCTCGATTTCCGTGATCCTGTCAACCCGTCAAGTATGAAGAGGAAGGCCAAGACCGCACCAAGTCTTGGGACACTGCCATGTGGGAATTCAGGACAGCGAGCAACAGAAATCTCCTTCAGGTATCCTCGTACTTGGGGTGCTCTGATGATGCCATGAAGAGAATCGAAGGTTTACTTAGGCCAAACCTCAGCCTTAGGGGAAGACTTCCATCATCTGTTTAGACTAATAGAACGCACCGACGACATCGTCGAAGCTCTGGTTGGGTTCACAGGAGTTCCGATAGTCACAGCATTGCCTTTTTACCTGACATTATCAGTGGGGCACCTGTACCGCATCCTCACCAAGGGAGCAATACTCTTCATTCTGCTGTTCACCGAGTCTCTTTGGAGTTGCATTTTCATCCTTTGCTCGCCTGATTTTTTATGTGTACGAGTAAGTCCACCAACCGGCATCTCTCTCTCTCTCTCTCTCTCTGAATAGAATTCAACAACAGCCTTTGACCTGGGAACGTAGATCCTTCAGATTCAAAGGTCTTTACAAGATGAGTGACGTATCTAGTGTCATAGGAACTCAAATACGAAAATGTCAATTAGTCGTTTATTAACTGGAGTCTCGAATAGGTTATGAGAGTTTGTTGTTATATTATCGATAGCCTTATTCTGCTTAAAGGAAAGAAAATGATAAAATTTTACGTTTTTAGGCACTTTGATTCTCCTTTGATGTGACCAGTTATTTTGAACATATATGAAAGCTAATGCACAGTCAAGTAATATACACACCACGTAGGCCTAATGACCTTTTCATTTACCGCAGAGGCGCGTGTGGCTAAGACGAATGAAGTCCCTGTCACAGAAGGATCTTCCTCCAAATGTGTCACAGCAGGTTAGAAAATAACAAATATGGTGCACTGTAGGCAATACTTAAGGGACTTTGCAGTGTCCCTTTGGGCCCCCAGCTGCAATCTCTTTCATTCCCTTTTACTGTACCTCCGTTCATAGTCTTTTTCTTCCATTTTACTTTCCGGGTGCAATTACGAGGTTTCTCCCCACCCCCTGTTACACCTTTCAAACCTTTTTAACTGTCAATTTCCGTTTCAGCGCTGAATGACCTCTAGTCCCAGCGATTGGGCTTTGGCCCAAAGTCTATATTCTATCCTAATCTACCTTGCATGATCAGTTTACGTGGAAATTTTTTTTGCTATTTGTGAAAATGTCGTAGATGCCAGGTGGCACCGAGATTATTATTATTATTATTATTATTATTATTATTATTATTATTATTATTATTATTATTATTATTATTATTATGATTTCATTTCTCCCCTTCTTGTTGTTGTTGTAAGTGACACGTGTTCGCAGATGTGCACTGGTAAAATTTATCCTGAAGGGTAGATAACTTGCAAATTGTACAACTGTGCTCTCTCTCTCTCTCTCTCTCTCTCTCTCTCTCTCTCTCTCTCTCTCTGTATATATATATATTATATATATATATATATATATATATATATATATATATATATATGAGTGAAAGAGTCATTGGAATGAGAAGAGGTCATTATTCAGAAAAAAAGAGGCGTACTGCCCAGTGTGAATGAGTGAGTGTGAGAGTGAGTGCGCGCGCGTTTCTGATGAAACTCTTGTGTATGTGTATAAAGGACTAATATCAGGGAAGTACTATCTGGTATAAGGGATTCGTCCCTACTTCCCTAGTTCAATATGAAAGTTGCCATTACTAATCTGTAAAATTTCTAAGTATTTACTTCAAATTACAGGTTACAAAGTTGGTGTTCTACTTGGAAAACGAGATTCCTTTCTCTCCCTGCGGCCTCTTCACGATGGGACGCCAAAATCTGATTCCCGTAAGTCCAGGGGCGTAGAAAATTAGACCCGTTATGATCACAGCGTCTGGAATATTATCATCAATGGTTCATTTTAGCGGGAAATGTAAAGGAAACGTCCGCACGAAGATAACGTTTATTAGTATGATTTTTCGACTATGGAAGATAGAATCAGGTGTATATAATGCAGCACAAGTGAGATAATTTGAGAAATCTACCAAGATAATGAAAAATGAACCGTCTTTTTGTTTTTACTTTTCATCCCCGAGAGGTTGGTACAAACCAACGGCGTCCCGCGTAGCCTCAGCCATGTTTATTACCAGCCCCTCGCGGTTGAACGTATAAACATAAAACAAAAGACGCCAAACTTCTCATTATCTAGGCGAATTTCTCAAATTACCTCACCTGTGGTGCTTTACGTACACCCCTCTCTATATTATTCAGTCGTAAAAAATGATATTAATAAACGATTTCTTCGTGAGGACGTCTTCAGATTTCACCGTTTCAGCTACAAGGATTCGAATTAGAGTGACGAAACTTGGTTCTCTGTTTTCAGATCCTCAGCGTGATCCTGACTTACATTTTCATCGCCTTGCAATTCGAAATGCCCGACGGCAGCGGGAGTTCTCCTAAGAATGGAACTGTTGATACGTAAGGAATTTCAATCGTGGTTCTTCACCAGATTCAGCGAATTAATCAAAACGTTTCACTCTCTGAGTGGGTCTAAGGTTTTACCATGCCTTACATTGGTAATGATGTCATCATAAGTACTCAATATTGTTAACAGTATTGACATAAGTTACAATATCAATATGGTTAATGAATTATCATAATTTATCAATACACACACACACACACATATATATAATATATATATATATATATATATATATATATATATATATATATATATATATATATAATGAAAAACTAAAACATGGCTCCTCATAATGTCGATATATCATTTACCAAGGTGAAGCTAACCTAGACTTCGAATTCTTCTTTTAATTACCCCTATTTTTCATATCATAACATGTTTACCTGAAGTATATCGTAATCGCCCAGCAATTTGAAATTTCTACTGGGATCCCTTTTATAATCCAACTTCTGTTAAACAACACATTTTCAGGTAGAGTTCACTTGATTCAAAGCGGTTACTAATTAAACTGTTCTCGATTACCGCTTATGTTTTTATTATTGAGTTTACACTGCATCTAATACGGTTGTCTTTCCCGTTACCACTCACTGTTACTATTTTCGTAAAGAATGATCACAGATCTTGAGTTTTTAATATACCTTTTTGTTTTATATTGTCAATGATTTTATGATACTTTGTCCTGACACAGCCCTTAGTTACAGAGTTACAGAGGGGGCTGGAAATATAAACTTTCGTAGTCACCCCGATAGCCAAGTTTTCTTTATTAAAGTCAGAAATAGAAAATGGTTTAACGCTAACTATCTCATTTTACTATCGCTATGTTTACAAGTAATTTCTATTGAATACTTTGTCAAGCACCCAGCATGGGAAAGTTTAGGTAGCAATTTGATAATGCAAGCAAAAATTTTAAAAAATACTAGCTACGCACACGAGTATGCGATTTAAATAAGATGCGTACAATCATCTATATTAAAACAAGTGACTCGGTCAAAACCATTCCGAAACTTTTGAAAAAAAAGTGATATAAACATGTAAATAAAGAGGATGGCTCTAAAAATGAGAGGTAAAAGTATTAAATCGTTGTTACAATATTCAATTTAATATACCAGCTGCTGGAAAAAGTATGATTTAAAGTGGAAAAACAATGTTTCACAACAAGTCAAGTTCTGCATAAGTAGTGAGTTGCTGGTAGTTAGCGACCCTGTCGATTCGACTGGGACACGTTTCAAGACTATTCTATGAATAAAGTTATAAAACTGCACTTCTTATGCAAATTAGTTTTCGTTCCATATGATCGATGTTTTTCCAGAAAACAAAACAAGAGCGAATACACTTGGTTTCACGTGGAATTTCAATAAAATTGCATATCTACTGAAACAAATAGATTATAAGAAAGCATGGGCCTTATTTCACATTTCCTTGGATTGGCCAAGCCACAACAACATTATAACAACAACAAGAGCAAAAACAATAATAATAATAACAAATCCATCACCATAATCAGTCTATAATACCTGCATCAACCTGATAAGCAATGGCTGGTCAACATTGAAAACGGCAACAATACTGTTAATATTAATAGCAAGAGTAATTAGCTGCAACTTCATAATCAATAATAAAGGCGCAGCATCAGAAATAGTGGAATTCTGTAGTAGCAGTAGTAGGAGTAGTGAAGGAGGAGGGAGAGGAAAAGGAGGAAAAAGACAAGAGGGAGGATGATAATGCCTCATCCTAGGGAGGTAAAGAATTCTGCCTCCTTAAAATCAATCAGCAAAGTTGACTGAAATTCTTTGGTCAGTAAAACGAGAATCAGTACCCACGAAGAAATCATATACGTCTAGGTTCTTCCTGTATACATAACCACAGAAAACACTCAGAAAATAACAGACAATCTCACAAGCTCTCGGAGAATTTCCCCAAAATAATGGTCCTAGGATCGTTCTACATACGTAAACCACAGAAAATGACCTAGAATCTTTAAGCCTCACAGACAATTTCCCCAAAATATTGGTCATAGGATCAATCCGTATACAGATACCACAGAAAATAACAAAGAATCTTTAAACCTCTCAGACAATTTCGACAAAATATTGGTCCAAGGATGAATCTGTGTACAGATACCACAGAAAATAACAGAGAATCTTTAGAACTACCAGACAATTTCCCCCAAAATATTGGTCATATGATCAATCTGTATATAGACACCACAGAAAATAACAAAGAATCTTTAAACCTCTCAGACAATTTCGACAAAACATTGGTCTTAGGATGAATCTGTATACAGATACCACAGAAAATAACAGAGAATCTTTAAACCTCTCAGACAATTTCGACAAAATATTGGTCATTGGATGAATCTGTATAGATACCACAGAAAATAACAGAGAGTCTTTAAACCCCTCAAACAATTTCGACAAAATATTGGTCATGGGATGAATCTGGTCCACTACGCAGAAAACTTATCCAAAATCATGGTCCCACGGTACCTCCAACTTTCACAGAGAATATCTTCGAAACGGCGAGAGCTGTGAAGCCAGAAGGAACCAGAATTCCCAAGGTAGCTGTATATAGACGGAAGGAACTACATATACATGGTTTTTTTTATGAAAAGCCTTCTTGCCCGCTTCAGACGACCTTAATACCTACCCGACGAACAGAGCGTGATGGGCATACACACATCTCCCAAGGTTGCTTGCGTGGAATCATCTCTCTCTCTCCTCTCTCTCTCTCTCTCTCTCTCTCTCTTTCTCGTGATTGCCTCTGCATAACAATCAAGTTCACAAGGATGTGCATGATTTTTTTTTTAGTTGCAAATAGGAAGAGATTGGTTATAGTTGGTAATGTTACTGACGGTCCTGACATTTCCCTGACAGGAAATTCGACCCTTAAAATGGCTTCAGAGTTTGATAATAATCATTTCATTTTCAGGATCCAAACCCCATGACGCGTCATCTCCAAAAAGGCTGCTTTCCAATGCATCTTCCTTTCAAAGCACTAAACCTCCACACCTACCCTTCCCAGCTCCTTCGCTCCCCTCCCACCCAGGACCTCCAACAGACTCTCCCTGTCATCATTACCTCTCTTCATGCCATTTTAATTAAGTCATTTCTCCTTCATCCTCAGGACATGAGCGACACATGGCCGTCTTGCCTGTTTATTTTTTCTCCCTTTTTTTCTTTTTGCCTATTTTGCATATTGCACATCTGTCACTGCATTCTCCCGAAGGGAGTCCCCTGTCTTCTGCTGGTCCTTGTTCAGGGGCCTGGAGTTAAAATTTGTGGTTTTCTTGCTTCAAGCATCTGTTTTTATAATTTTTTTCCTCTTTTTTTAAGAGGTGCTGGTCTGTTTCCAGATGAAATTTGTATGCAAGAATTCTGATTAGTATTTAGATGATCCGTGGCTGTACCTACAGCACGTATATACAAGTGTCTGTATTGTCTGTATAATAACAATGATTATGGAGAAATTTAAATCCATAATGGTTTCTAGCAATATGAACTTGGCCAGATTAACAAACATGCAGGTATAAATGTCTTGCTAAAAAAAGAAAAAAAAAAACACACACAATGTCATTATTAAACTGTTGTATATTAAAAATACAAGATTACTTCGGGGATTTTCAATATACAGTAACTGTCTCAATAAACCACAGTGAACATGATCGCTCAATTTAGAATTATTGCGTAGTATTTCTGCAATAATAATAGCCTCATACTATTATAAAATAAAAGTCAGGTATGTACAACTAATGACACATGAATTGAATATTATTTCTGTCTCTGTCTGTCTGTCTGTCTCTCTCTCTCTCTCTCTCTCTCTCTCTCTCTCGCTCTTTCTCTCCCTCTCTCTCCTAATCACCAGTGCCCAAAGGTCCTCCATGACCCTAGGTCGGTCACAGGACCCCCAAAATCATTTAGGCGTGCACAGCATTTCTGCTGTTGTTTGTTATACATACCTGACTTTCATTTTAATTAGTACGAGGCTATTATTGCAAATATACTTCACAATTGTAATTGTACAGAGATCAGATTCACTGTGGTTTTACTAAGTAGAAGTTGTTATAGAATATGAGAGAGAGAGAGAGAGAGAGAGAGAGAAGAGAGAGAGAGAGAGAATAAAGCTAATGAAGTCGATAATAAAGTGTAAACTATGAGAGGCAAGTTGATTCCAGACTCCGGAGAGAGAGAGAGAGAGAGAGAGAGAGAGAGAGAGAGAGAGAGAGAGACTCTCTCGCTCGGTGTGTGTGATGATGATGACCATTTTTGGTGTAAGTGGCGCCACCTATGATAATGACGACGCTCAGTTCCGACTTCGACCTCAACAACACAACAGCAACAACAACAACAACCCGTTTCTAGTACCACCTGCCACGCAGCACGGACGAAAGGTAAAGGACGTACGTACTTACGGACGCCGTTGCAACGTCCTTCGTCAATTACGGTGGAGAAAAGATCGCTAATGGATGTCTTTAGTTCGTCAGTCACTCAGAGAGAGAGAGAGAGAGAGAGAGAGAGAGAGAGTAGCGAATAATGTCGTGTTAAGAATAATAATCAAAGTTATGAATTAATAACTGGCCACAATTTTATCCTGGCAAAATTTTAAACATGAAAACACTTCTCTTAGAGAGAGAGAGAGAGAGAGAGTAGAGAGAGAGAGAGGGAGAGAAGAAGAAGAAGAGAGGAAAGAAAAGAGGTAGCAGGAATATGTAGTGTTAAGAATAATAATCAAAGTTATGAATTAATAACTGCCACAATTTATCTGGCAAAATCATTAAACATGAAAACACTTCTCTTAGAGAGAGAGAGAGAGAGAGAGAGAGAGAGAGAGAGAGAGAGAGAGAGAGAGAGAGAGAATTACCGACCATGCTAAGAACAATCAATATTACGAACGATTAACTGATCCAGTTTACCTGGGATATTTACACAAACTGAAAACACTCCTTTGGTAAAAATGGAAACCTTTCTGGTATACATTAAATTTCTCTTTCTCCAACGACACTAAAATGCCGCAGTTTGGAAAAATCTTTTAATTTACCTATTTATTTGTTTACATTTTATCTACTTTTGTGCAATCATTGATCAAACCAGGGAAAGAAGATTGTTATACTAACCGCAGTTCAAAAATACTGGGGGGAGTTCCTCGAAGAACTAAACTGGGTTTAATCCTGCGCTCGCTTTGAATGGAAATGGCTTCATTACCTTTGATCAAATCAGCCTAACTCCTCTGGCCTGTTGTCTTGCTGCGTCAGAGAACAATGAGCTTCATAAATTTCCCTCCCTCTTTCTCTCTCTCTCTGCGTCTCTCGCTATCTATCTCTCTTTCCTTGTTTCTCGCTTTGTATCTATCTCTCTCGTGTCCGGTTCTTCTCCATCTTGAGATTC
Organism: Macrobrachium nipponense; assembly: GCF_015104395.2. NCBI lineage: Eukaryota > Metazoa > Arthropoda > Malacostraca > Decapoda > Palaemonidae > Macrobrachium > Macrobrachium nipponense. The sequence continues at coordinate 61,012,076 of NC_061094.1, forward strand.
TGTTTCTTCTTCTCCATGTTTAGATCGTGAAGTCTCTCTCTCTCTCTCTCTCTCTCTCTCTCTCTCTCTCTCCTCTCTCTCTCTCTCTCGTGCATTTCAGCTTCTTATTCCTCATTTTACATCGTGAAATCTATTCACATTCGCAAACGCGTGGTCTCTCAAATACTGTTTCTGCGGGTGTTGCAAACCATCTGCTCAACTCACTCCTAAACCAACTCCCGATGACGTAACTCAAAAAGGACGAAGCCAATCAAGATTGCTCAAATTCCTGCATAAGCAATCAAGCAATTAGGTAGTTTGGCCTCCCCTCCTCTCTGCAGGTACAAACCTCGAGAGAGAGAGAGAGAGAGAGAGAGAGAGATAACATCTCTCGAACGACAGCTAAGTTTCTGATAGTTCGTAGCTCCTGGAGAGTGACATGGTACTAGTCCAAGTGGGAGGTCGGTTTTGTTGGGACGTGAGGCATTTGCAGAAGAAGAATGGTGACAAGGAAAGACTACTTGTAGAGTCCCTTCAAGTACTGCTTATATAAGAAGAAAGCGTGTTATCGTATTTATCTACTGTACAATATAGTACTACAGTGCGTATATATACGTAGTACTATATTACACTACAGTACTATGGTATGCTGTAGTACTAAAATGTACTGTGTATTTTAGGGCATATATGTATTACAATAGCGAATATATATATATATATATATATATATATATATATATATATATATATATATATATATATATATATAACCACCTGAGTTCTCAGGTATATGCGTTACTCACCTGCAAGGTCTGGAAAACGCATCGTTAGATTCCGCACGTCAGCGTTCTTTTGTTTCCACACTCGCCGCACGAAATAAAGCGACACAAATTATCTATCATGGAGTCTTTCGTGTGTGTGTGTGAGAGAGCTTTTAAATGGAACAAAATTCTCTCTCTCTCTCTCTCTCTCCGACAGGATATAGCAATGTTTGTCGATATGCCTCAGCGATTATATCGAAATCGTCCACCCTTGATAATCTTCAGTAGGAAATTTACTTTAGATAAGAAGTAGGAAAATTGACGATAAAGAGTAGATACCGATGAGAAAAACAAAATAAACGAAGAAGGTGGTTCACTGGCTCTAAGAAGTCTAAAGATCTTCAAAGAAGAAGGTACTATACTTAGAACAATAACACAGTTCCCCGCGTATCAGATAGACGGTTTTCTTCTTCTGTCGACGGGTAACAGGAAACAAGAGCATTTAAGCTGAGTCACCGGAAACACATGAAAATGTGCTCGATTTAAAATAACAAAGAGATGGGCGAGAAAAAACAAACAAGCAAGAAAATACGAACAATAAAAAAAATTACAAAAAACATGAATTAATAGGACATACCATTAGTAAACCACGCAGTAATCTCTTCACAAAAAATATTATCCCGTCATATTAACCGTAACTTAAGACGCCACCTTTTTCTAAAGACATTTTTTTCTCTCTCTCTCTCTTTACTCCCTAGCCAAGATTATGACACTTGCAACGTATCTAGATAAATATATGAATAAATGAAATTATTCGTTTATGTTTTTTAACTTCCTGCAGAATAATTTGACCTCATTTTTCGCTCCGTAAATACAGATGGAAAATCACAACATTTTCAATTAAAAAAAAAATCTGTTCACAATTAATAACAATTATAAAATCAACAAGAGACCATGAAGTAAAATCACAATATAGAGATAAATACGGATAAGCGCATGCGCGTATAACGGAATAAATATTTCCATTCCATCTCCTACCCTGAGTTTTAGTACTTCCTGTCTTCCGCCCTTTTTCAACTTCGCTGAGGCATAACCATATCTTTCGCGCCAATGAAATCCCGTTGACTCGGCCTAGTACGTCCGCAGAGATAGATAGCATAGCAGAGGCCTTTCAGGAATGCATCAAAACACATCTCATTTAAAACTCGAGTCATGCATGCATGCACGTCGTAGATAAATCAGTTCTGGTGGACGCAACTTATCCTAGCTTGCTTGGCCTTGTTTACACTTTTGGCATTCTTCTTTTTGCTTCATGTGTCAACGATCTTTGGTCTATCTGCCTTCTTTCGTTTCTTTGTTATATTGTAGTCTTGGTTAACCCGAAAAAATATAACCAGCCAAAAGACGCAGTAAAGTTATGAATAATTAAATATGGTGAAGAGCTCATTTTTTCAATTTATACAATCGTTCTTTCAGCGTCTCAAGTGGAGAGTTATTAAACATTGTATAAACAATGTCCCTTTGTCTCCAAGTGCTAAGAGAGAGAGAGAGAGAGAGAGAGAGAGAGAGAGAGAGAGAGAGGTAATGACCCACTGAATTGACAGCCCAAGCCATCAGGGGAGAGGTTTAATATAAAAGTCCCATCCGTTAGTCATTAGCAGATAAAGGGAGCGATTATGTCCTACCCACGACGCCGGCCCTAATCTCTTCAAGAAAAGGGAGCCACTTAGTGACAGACAAGCGCAAAGGGCCCCACAGGTTCCTCAGCAGTACTTAAACCCAGACACAAAACAAACAATGGAAACTGTATAATGAATGCGGTTCGTTTAGCAACGACCGCACCCACCCACCCTCCCTCCGCCATGAGCTCACAGATACGCAAACATGAAGGCGTCCTCAGGACATACTTGAGCTCTAGGACAAGGCTAGATTCACTAGGCGGGCTTGTTGTTGTTGTTATTATTACAACAGTTATCGGCCCCTCATCATCGCGCGATGACGTCACAAGAGGGATGAACGATGCTTCCTCTTCTTCCCCGCACAGCGCCGACCACCAGGCGACGGATGAAGACCGCCATTAGTAATCGAGGCGCCACCTTTCATTGCCCCATTCTGATTTCATCATTCGCCACTTCCCCTCGGTGCTCTTTGGTCACGGGGCAAGGAGGTCACCTCTTTCTACTATTTTCTTCTCAGTTTGAGCGATTTCACTTACACGTGTACTGAAGGCACTTCTTGACACATTTCCTATACTTTATCGGAACGTCGGCCTAACGAATGAGTCATTTCCTCTGATGCTTTACTTATCATCCAGCTCTAAGCGAAGAGATTCTTGAGATAAAGGCATAATACGTTGGTAACTAAATGATGCTTTGTATTTTCTCCTTTATCTTCCTCGGGAAATATTAAATGTGTATGAACATCGCAAAAAATATCAAATGTACAATAAAAGGTTATAAAAAACCTACCTTCATTTCATTGCAGTAAAGTATATTTCAAGGACGAAAGAAAGTAGACCTATGAGTCTAGGCCAATTTTTTTCTCGTCTTTTTTTTAAATATTCTAAATTACAAATAAAATACGACGAGTCTACGGGTCTTTCTCTCTCTACATATTCCAAAATGAAAAAAAAAAAAAAACGAAGGTTATAGACCTACTTAAGCCTAATGACCTGATTATTTATGTGGCGTAGCTGACTGGGGCAAGTGATGCTGCACACAAGCCAGGCGCCATTTCAAGGTTACGCCAACATTCCCACTAATGAAGTAGGCCTACATAGATTCCCTAACGTTGCTGATGAGACCTGTTCTATTTTATTAAGGGGCTACTAATGGATTTTATTTTTTCAGAATTAATTTTATAAGTTTACTTTGGATTTACTTGTGATAGGACATCTTCGTTTATGAGTCTAGACTCATCGATGACCAAGAAAAAGGTTTAGTTTGTCGAAGAAATAAAGAATATAATATAATGTAGAAGGTAACAAAGAATATGTTAGCTTATAACCTCCTATGTTCTAGGTCAGCTGACGAAACAAGAGTCCAATTATACGTGGCATTGAAAATACTGTTTTTGTCTTTTGCAAATGGTATTTTGCCTTTCATCAGAACATTTTTACTTCTTTTGCATGTTTCTTGCAGAATATTGCAGGTTTTAGCCTTACAATTTTCTTACTTTAATTTGTATGGGAAAATTTTCAGTAAAATAAACATGCTACATTTAAACATATTCTGTAAAACACGAGAACTTTGAAATATCTGTAAATGTATACTGCAACGAAAGGGTTACATGGTTGCTTAGTACTAAAGGTTATATTCTCCGTAAGATGAATGATTTGTCTAATTCCTTATACAGTAGCACAAAGATAATTGTGTTCAATAATATGCCATCTGAAGAGTTAAAATTTTTTACCTCAGTATGTCATTACATATACGTGTAACGTGCTTGCTTGGTAAATGTTAATGATTATCTTGATGAATATCTGCTATCAGGAGCTGGTAACATGAATTAACCAGGATATATATATATATATATATATATATATATATATATATATATATATATATATATATATATATATTACATATATATAATGTATATGTGTGTGTGTGTGTTTCTCGGAACTGCCTTCGTCATACTTTTATTCAATTATGCACTGTTATATACATACACACATATTACACACACATACACACACACACGTGTATATGTATATAATATATTATATATATATATATAATATATATATATATATACAGTGTGTGTGTGTGTGTATGTGTGTGTAATATGTGTGTATGTATATAACAGTGCATAATTGAATAAAAGTATGACGAAGGCAGTTCCGAGAAACATCACACGGTCCAAGAGTGAACCTCTTTTTATTTACAAGGCGCTGCAGTTACGAGAGAGAGAGAGAGGAGAGAGAGAGAGAGAGAAAGAGAGGTCCCTCAATAAATCAGATAACGACAGGCTCCTGGAGTGGTGGTGAGTGTGTGTCCGTTCGGCGTTCAAATAAAGTCATGAATGAACGAACTACTTTGTCAGGGGCAACTTGAAAAGGTTTCGTACGCAGCCGGTTTCGATAGTACTATGATGGTGAATGAGATCATGCAGAATGGATAGTCTAGTCCTATGTTTTTAGCTTTTTACAAACAACAGTGGCAAATTAAAGAAAAATTATGATTATAATTATAATAATGAGATTTAACTTAGTGCTTCACAAAAAATGGATATGGTTTAAAGCAATGATTATTATAATTTTCACAAGAGATTTAATATAACGATAATAATGTCAATATGGTCTAGTCATATTTTTTCAGTCTTTGATAATAATACTACTAATTTAAAGAATTAATAATGTTTATAAAGATAACACTAAGATTGAATAGCTATCATTTTAATATAGTCTAGTATTATTTCCAGTGCTTCGTAAATAATGGTAATAATTTAAAGCATTAATAATGTTCACATTGATAACAATGAGATTTAATGGCGATAGTAATGTGAATATAGTCTAGCCATATCTGTTCAGTGCTTTTAAGTTATAATTTAACGCATTTGTAACGTTTATAATGATAATAATTAGATGAAATAGCGATGGTAATACTTATTTAGTCTAGTTTTTTTTCAGCACTTCGTAAACAATGGTATTAATTTAGAGCAATGATGAGTTATCATGATAACACATTATTACCCTCGGTATTATCAATAATATTTCATAAAGAGAGAAGTAATCTTAAACAATAATGTTAATAATGGTACCAATGAGATTTATGAACGAAAGTAATGCTAATAAAAGCTGATTATCCCCCTTACATTATTACTATAATAATAATAATGAAGGTTTCATAATGAAAGTAGTACTATGACGTACTCCAGATCATGCTCATAATGATGATGACATCCCCTTCACTACAATAATAATAATAATAATAATAATAATCACAAATTCCATAAAACATTGAACCCTAGGCTGGGAGAACGTAGTACCCCCAGCTTACAGAACCAACCCTTGTAAGGTCTACTCTTGGCTACGTACCAGCAGTAATCACGTTACTCATCGGTTGGGCGGTACTTAACTTCAATGAGAATTTTCTTGCTCTCTTCCTTCTTCGTTTTTCTCTCTCTCTTTTTCTTCTTCTTCTTTTTACTTGAAAGAGGCAGCGTCTTGTCCTTAAATGGAAGAGAGAGAGAGGAAATCGCGAAGCAGGATGACGGGACGCGAGAAATGCGAATCGAATGACGAAACTGTGGATTTTTTTTTTTATACTGGATTTCGGTTTACATTTTTAAAAATTGTTTTTATTATCATCTCTTTGTTATTAATATTGACTGATTTTTATCATTAATATTTATTGATTTTGTCATCAGCATGTGAATTTTTTTTGTTTTTGTTATTACCAGATTTCGGTTTTGATATCTAAACTGTTTATTTTTATTTCTTTGTCATTAATGTTGATTGATTTTTATCATTAATATTAACTGATGTGATCATCAGTAATAAACGATTTTTCGTTATATGGAGACGGGAAACGAGAAATTAGATTTGAATGACGGAATTGTGGATTTTTTTTATTTTTTTGCCGGATTTACGGTATAATTTATTTTTATTTCCCACTTCCCCCCCCCCTCTCCCGACTCACCCAGGGCCACATGACTCCACCCAGCCCCCCCCCCCCCCCCCCCCCCCCCCCCCTCCCCTTCCTCAATCCAGCTTTCACAATCTACGCTATGAATTTTGATTTTAGAACATTCCTTTATTTTTCCTCTTTTTGAATTTGCGTTTTTGCCTTTCACGTCATAAGCATAAATGGAGTCTTTTGACTTCAACTGCCATTTACTTTCTCTCTCTCTCTCTCTCTCTCTCTCTCTTTGGTGTTAGAAGAATATCTCTTGATTTTTCTTCTTTCCGAATTGATGTCTTTATCTCTCAGGTCATAAATATATCTTGGGGTTTTTTTCTTAACTTAATCTGCCATTTACTTTCTCTCTCTCTCTCTCTCTCTCTCTCTCTCTCTCTGTAGTTTTCTGAGTCCTTTGTTATAATCTTCCAACATTTCTTGCTAATATTTTTTCAAGTTACTCAAGACTTATTTCTTTTTGATAACAATAAACAAAACAATTTTTTTTTGACAGCCTTAAAATTTCCCTTCTACAAGACAAATTTAATATATAATCGCTACTTTATAAAGTTGTAGATAACTTGGAAATACAGCGGGAGTTACACATATAAATAAGTTATTCTATTTTTTTGTCATGGTCGAGATAGTGCAGATTAAACCAGATTTCATCAGACCCATTATTTATTATTATTTCTGCCGTTGACAACACTACCTTTTCTCCCAGTCTCTCAGCTGGTATTGTGGTCGTTCTGGTAAATATAATGCAGCCGAGTGACGCGACATTTTTACAGCTGTTTTTGTGGTCTTTTGTGCTCTTTCTGCAACAAAGGTACTATAGACTTTTCAATAAAAGTACTATCTCTCTCTCTCTCTTTCTCTCTCTCTCTCTCTCTTGGGAGCCAGCTAAGGCTGACCTTGGGGGAAATCACATGTTAGTGAGTGTGTGTGTGTGTGTGTCTGTGTGTCCGTGTCCTCAAGGATAAAGATACGCTAAAAGGCGGTCTTTGTATATGTATGGCCTTGTGTGGTCACTGAACACTTGACCCTGCCTTGATTTTATACCCTCAACTCACTGTCGTGTCAGCAGCGTCAAAATTTCTGCCAAAATTCTCTCTAACTTCCAGAATCCTTCCTGCTCTCAAACCTGAGCGGAACGGGTATCGAATGCGTTTTCTATCATCCAAGGCCCAAGCCATTATACATTGAATTCGTTTTCTATAACGTGAGCCATATCGTCAGGGCGTTTTCTATTTGTCGCATTCTTGATCACCATCATCCTTGCTCCTGATGAACGTTTTGACGTCATTCAAGAATGCGCCTTGTTCTAGGCCACATGTCGCTCACAAGTGGGACTGTGTGTGTGTGTGTGCGCGCGCCGCCAGCGCTGTCCTCATCCCTTGGTATGTCGCTAATGGTTTTGTCGTTAAGGGGAACCAACTACCCTCCTTGGGGGAACCAGCAAAACTCTCGCAGCCGTCACCATCATCGCCAGGAGGAGAAACAGAGTAACAACAGCAGCTGTTCGTTTCTTTATGGTCCTTGTTGCTGGTGGCACATTCTCTCTCTCTCTCTCTCTCTCTCTCATTTCTAGAGAGAGAGTAATGAACCTTCCCTAATGGGTTTCTTTTGCCGCGCATTGATCATATTTATGACTTGCTTTTGAAACAAGTACGTATTCTTTTCAAACCCTTAATATTAGGCTTGACTATAGTTCGAGAAGTCTCTCTCTCTCTCTCTCTCTCTCTCTCTCTCTCTCTCTCTCTCTCTCACAATAAGCTCAGGGTAGTGGCACTGTTAAGTATTCCCTCAAAGTCTGAAAACTTACTTAAAAATAATACAACTAACAGTTACTCGGATGCAGTTCAATAGATTTACCAGTGACCTTGTCCTTTGACTTTGAGACGCTAAAACCTCCCGGGACCTTTTCGGGGACTTCCTGGGACAATGAATTGCGCTAGAAAACAAATATCAGCTGATTTTGACAGTTATTTTGAATAAAAAATCAGCTGATTTTGACAGCTGTGCTGGAAAACAAAAATCAGCTGATTTTGAGTTATGCTGGAAAACAAAAATCAGCTGATTTTGACAGTTATGCTGGAAAACAAAAATCAGCTCAAGTTGACAGTTATGTTGGAAAACAAAAATCATCTGATTTTGAGAGCTATGCTGGAAAATAAAAATCAGCGGACTTTGAGTTTTGTTAGTAAACACTAATCAGCTAATTTTGACAGTTATGTTGGGAAACAAAAATTAGCTGACTTTGACAGTTTATGTGCTGGAACCAAAATCAGCTTCATTTTTGACAGTGTATGCGAAACAAAAAATCAGCTGACTTTGACAGTTATGTTGGAAAACAAATATCAGCTGATTTTGACAGTTATGTTGGAAAACAAAAATCAGCTGATTTTGACAGTTATGTTGGGAAACAAAAATCAGCTGACTTTGACAGTTATGCTGAACCAAATCAGCTCATTTTGACAGTTATGCTGGAAAACAAAAATCAGCTGACTTTGACAGTTATGCTGAACCAAATCAGCTCATTTTGACAGGTTAGTAAATGCTGGGAAAACAAAAATCATTCTGACTTTGACAGTTATGCTGGAAAACAAAAATCAGCTGATTTTGACAGTTATGTTGGAAAACAAAAATCAGCTGATTTTGACAGTTATGTTGGAAAGCAAAAATCAGCTGATTTTGACAGTTATGCTGGAAAACAAAAATCAGCTGATTTTGACAGTTATGTTGGAAAACAAAAATCAGCTGATT
>NC_061094.1:61026202-61063702 GCF_015104395.2 Macrobrachium nipponense
TCTTGGCTTCTCTGTTCCCCTTTTTTCTCTGCTTCCCTTTTCTCTGCCTGCTCTCTCTGTCTCGCCTTTTTGTTCAGTTTGAAATCTCCTTAGCCCCGCTTTGGATTTTTGGTTTTTGGATTTCTGACTGGGTGTGGCATTTTTCTGAAAGACTTTTGTCTTAGTGGCTATAACTTCATACGAGACGCCTTCCTGTCAGGTCTTCTACAGGTAATCGTAGGCTTTGAATTTGTATACGCCTCCTTCTTCATGTCCTGGCTTCTTAGGGGCGTATCCCTTGGTAACCTCATAGGTCATTCGTTGATACCCCTTTTGGGCTGTCTTATGACCAACACTCATGGCGGCTTTGATTCGTCGATACTAGAGGCCTATATTTGGGAGGGTGGAGCACTTAAGAGTTCGGCACTCCCCTCCTTTGAACAACGGGTCATAGAATTCCTTTTAACGTATGCCAGATGCTCTCTCTGACCTGTTTCACGAAAGGAACGCCGATTAGTCATAGGCGCTAATGAGAGTAGTTTCCAATTTCTCGAAGATGCCTGGGCGATATCGCTGGTCACTAATCGCTGGTACGGACAGAGGAGGGGCTTTTTGGGGGAGATGAAAAACCAGATGTCTAATGGCTAAAAGCCTAATGTTTTGAGTAACAAAATCCCTTCGCTAAGAAAAATCATTATCTTATTTTATTCCCTTTCCCTTTCTTCCTTATTATCCGTTTTGTGCCTTTTTCTTAAGTATTATTAAGTTATTGTCTTTTGGAATAACGACACTGTGCCACACTATTACAGTCTCGGCCCCGCTACCTCGCTGACTCCGACAGCGTTATCTAAGCTGAAGCAAAATATTATACCTACAAGAGGACTCCTAACTTATGCTTCTGGAAATCATATTGAAACTTTAAACTCAAAAACATCAAAGTGAATGTAAACATGAGCAAATCCTTGATTAAGTATCGTTAAGGGCAACAATCAAAATTGAATGTAAACATGAATAAATCTTGAGTAAGTAACATTCAGAGAAACAAAAACTGAATATGAATATGAACAAATACTTGATTAAGTAATTATAAAAGAATCATCAAACTGAATTCAAAATATGAGTAAATCACATTAAGAAACATGAAACTGAATGCAAACAAAAATAAATCACCAAACCAAGAAAAACTGAAAGTTAAACATACATAAGCCCTTAAGCCACAAAAGTTATAGAAATGCATGGTAGAAGCAAAAAAATAATGGTAACTATCCAAGTTTACAGTATATGATTGGTACAGTCCTCAGTCTATTCTATCTAGTGGATATCGTTTTTCTTTATGGAAAAGTAAATTTCGTTCTTGTTGACGACACTTGATGGCTTCTTGTTTGCTGCGACCTGCTGCTTGGAGACAAGTCCTGGAGAAAATATCCTTGTGTATTGTATGCAATAACAAGTGTGTCCTTGACTTCCTACTGAGATTGTGTATTGTGTTTATGCAAAATTTCATTGAACATTCTAACTGTAATTTTCTGAGTAACCTTGTACATTAAACTATATAACTTTACTGCCTTGATACTAAAACAAAATTGGCAACTCGGTTAAAGGAACCGGTTAGTGGTTAATACTGTAGGTTTCTTCTACTGTGACAACAATTAGTAAGTTTTCACCAATCAATAACTTGTTAGTAAGTTTTCAACAACTACTATCTGTTAATGAGTCTTCATCAATTAACATCTTGTTAGTGAGTCTTTGTTGATTAATATCTTATTATAAGTTTTCATCAATCAACATTTAATGGATTGAACAAAATAAGTGTATTAATCGCCCCTTCAATATCTTAATCATTTCTGAAACGAATTCTCGTATCTTAAAATCACTTAAGGTCTAACTTAAAACCGTCTTATTTATTCTTTACTTCTAAGAATCGTTCTTATGGAAACGATTAAACTTAATATACGTCTTAAAATTCTTATACTGCGCATGAATCGTTTTTCTTACATACCCAAATATTTCCCTTCAAGTCAAAATTAATTTGAAGTTAGTGCACATAACTCCAAAAAAAAATTGCTACAAACCAACTAATTAAAGTAAGAATTGCAACAATAAAAGATTATTCCTAAGTCGACCGATGGCGGTAAACTTAGCAATAAAGAAATCAAATAAATACATGGGAATAATGGGATGAATTAATGGGTTTGTTCTTCTGTTCACTGAAAAGTGACTCTTCTATTTCTTAGGTTATATCTAGTTCTTCTTCTGGAATTTCTTCTGACGTCTCTGTCATTTCGGATTCTTCAACTTCTTTGGTTCTCTTGACCTTGTCCTTGTTTATCCAAAATTCTTCTTCTTCTAATGATTCAGCATATGTGGAAGGCATTTGGTTATTCATTTTCTTAACCTTTATCTTAGTTTCTTGTACGTCTACGACCTTGTATGGTCCTGTGAATTTTGTGGCTACTTATAATTAATACCACTTCTTACTTCCTTCTTATATAGACTTCATCTCCTTCTTGTAGTCTACAGGCCTTAATCCTTCTTGATGCTTCTCTATCATATTCTGCTGGGCTTCTTCTAGATTCTTGTGCAATTGCTTGTGTATTACTTTAAAGTTTCCGATTCTTATCTTCATGATATCTTCAGAGTAATTAGGCTGTATTGGCTGATTCAGCCATGCATAAGGTAATCTGGGTTCATATCCCATCAAAGCTTTTATGGGAGTTGCACGAATACTCGTATGATGCCTTGCATTTAATGATAATTGGACTAAAGGTAAATTGACGTCCCAGTCAGGATCCTGTCCTACTGTGTGACGTAATACGTCTAGAACCTTCCTGTTATTCCTTTCTACTAAGCCATTACTAGCTGGATGATACGGCTGTATCGCTACCTTTTCTACCTTAAAGGCGTTACAAATTTCTTGAACTAATGAGTTGTTGAACTCGGTCCCATTATCAGAGATAATGAGCTGTGGGGCAGAATATCTGCAAAATATCTTATCGAAGAGAGCAGTTGCACAATCCTTGGCACTTTTACTAGTTAGTGGTACCAACTCTGTATATCTCGTGAGCGCCACGATACATACTAGTATATTCTTATTCCCTTTACTCGTGTATGTAATGATTAGTAGTGATAAGATCAATAGATACTCTTTCGAATGGAGTCTGTGGGATAGGATATTTCCTAGTGTACTTCCTTGTCTGTTCTTCCCTTGTAGCTGTTACATGTATTGCAGCTCTTCACATAATTACTAACATCTTTGTGAATTTCCCTCCAATGGAAAGTTCTTTGGATTAATCTAATTGTCTCATCCCTTCCTGGGTGAGCTCTCATGTCATCATCGTGCATTAGCTCAATGACCTTGTCTCTTAGACTCTTAGGTACTAATCTTTTGTGCAGTACACCTAGAAATTGACCAAATGGATCATATTCGTGACACATCCATATTAATACGCCATCTATGTCCGTTAGTGCATCTGTGGGACATCCAACCTTCCTACCTAGTTCGGTTAATTCTTGTTGGCTGTGTTTTCTTTCGTTTCTAACGTATTTGAACAGTTCCCTTATATCTTCATCTCTTTCTTGTTCCTTTATGAAATTTTGCCGGGAAAGCTCCTCTGTATAGTGCATGGTGAGTACATTTACGTCATTGCACATTGTTTCATTCTTTTCTTCTTCTTGACTTATCATATTTATACTATCACCTTGTGACACATATCTTGATAATGCATCTGCGACCTTATTCGTCTTCCCAGGGACATATTTCACCTCTATATCATAATCTTGGGCTGTCATGAACCAACGGGCTCTTCGTCCAGAAAAATTAGGATTCTTTAGCATTTCTACTGCAGCTGAATGATCCGTGAACACGGTTATCTTGTAACCAAAAATGATATATCTGAAATGCTTTAAAGCGTCTATTATAGCTAGAGACTCGAGGTCTGTTACTGAGTAGTTCACTTCTGAAGGCTTTAATTTCCTACTGTAATAAGCTATCGCATTATACTTATTATCTTGTTTTTGCATTAAACATGCTCCTATACCAATGTGGCTTGCGTCCGTGGCTAAAAAGAATTCTTTGCCGAAGTCTGGGAAACTAAGTACTGGGGGATGTGTTAATCTTTCTTTCAATTCATCAAAAGCTTCTTGCTGCTTGTCTGTCCATATAAATGATACGTGTTCCTTTAAAAGTTCAGTTAGTGGAGCGGATATGACTGCAAAGTTCCCTACGAACTTGCGGTAAAAACCTGCTAAACCTAAAAATGACTTTACGTCCTTCTTGCACTGAGGTGTAGGATATTCCTTAATTGACTTAATCTTTAAGTCGTTTACTTCTACGCCCTTTTCACTTAGTGTATGCCCAAGGTAGTCTATTTTCCTTTTAAGGAAGTTACACTTCTTTAGTTTAAGCTTCAGGTTGGCTTTTCTTAATCTCTTTAGGACTTCTCTAACTAAGTCTATATGTTCCTCTATGGTGTCTGTTGCTATTACCAAATCATCTATGTAACAGTGTACGTCCTTGCCTATTATATCGCCCAAAATTTTATCCATTAATCTTACAAAAGTTACCGGGCTTGACTTTAGACCAAAAGGCATTCTTACATACTGGTATCTGCCGTTACTAGTGGAAAAAAGCAGTCAAAGGTTTACTTCTTCGTCTAGAGGGATTTGCAAGAATCCTTGCAATAAATCTATAGTGGTGAAGTACTTCTTGGACCCTATCGTAGCGATAAGATCTTGCATTGACGGCATTGGATAAGGATCATTTTCAGTAATTTGGTTCAATTTTCTGAAATCCACAATATCTATAAGTTTTGTCCCTTTTAGGAACTAGCAAAAGTGGAAAAGACCATGGGGATTTAGATGGTTCTATATTCCTGCATATCATTCTTTGTACTTCTCTTTCAATGATCTCCTTCTGGGAATGTGCTACTCTATAGGCTGGTATGTAAATTGGCTTTGTGTTTGATGGAATGTCTATCTTGTGCGTTATTTCGCGTGTATTTCCCAAGGTGTCGCCGTCAAGAGCGACTATATCATTATATTCGCACAGTAAGTCTATGAATTCTTCTCTAACATGGTTTTCCTTAATGTCCTTTAAATGAGATCCTATCTTAGCTCTTCTCAGTTTTATGTCCTGAGCGTAATTTTCATCCTTTCTTTACTGATTGCGGCTACCGTTTCCCTTTCTACAACTCGGATAGGTATGGAGTATACTTCTGCTAGGCCTATCTCTGTACCTGGTGTTAACTTAACCTTTCCTCCTCTGTTATTCGTAATCTGTAACGCTATTTTGCTCTGTCTAACTTCATGTAAACTAGAAGAATAATGTATTCCGTTTACTTGCGACTTTTCAGTAAGCGTGAGAATTTCCTTCCCTTCAAAAATTGGATTTACTGTACATTCTACCCACGTACTTTCTCCTGGTTTAAGTCTTAATTCCCTCTAGCTTTAAATAAGTGCATTGATTTGATTCTAAAAGGTTAATGATCTGTTGTGAACTCGTGATGCATTCTGGATATCTTCCCTCTGTCTTATCCTTCTTTAAGATACCTTTCAGTGTGGGATTCTCTGTATTCTGGGTTCTTTTAATTAACTTGCATATTGATATTCTAGAAATCTCACGACCGTTTTTAATCACTAGTTGTTCTCTAGGAGCATCAATGCTTATACCTTGTCTAGCCATAGTTGGATAACCTATCAGCAAATGAGCAAAAGTTAATTGTATATCTCTGGCTACCAGAACATTTTCTCTTAGAGCAATTCTTCCTAGCCTGAATGGAAAATCTAACTGTCCAATTACGTGGATATCATTACCCTGGACGTCTGTGATTCTACAATCTACTGCTGGGTTCAAACTTAAGTGAGAAAAATACAATCGATACACCTTTTCTGACATTATATTCTTAGGACTACCTGTATCAAAGAATGTAACAATAGGTTTCTCTAGACCGACATGGGCTGGAAATAATGGTCTATAATTATATTCATTTCCTACATCAACTTTGCTAACCTGTGTAGCTGGGCTTAGCCTTGACATTCCGGACGTTCTCTCTGTTATAGAGGAAGATTCATTGTACCAGTAAGCAGAAAATTTCCCATTGCGTCGTCCGACATTGACTGAGCTGGTTGATACCCTATACTTGCTGTTTGATTGGGATATCTATTTGGGGCGGAATCTCTATTTCCTCTAACTGGGGGAGATTGACTATTGGTTCTACTTCTGCCTCTCGACTGAGATCTACCTCTAGGAGCTGAAACAAATTTATTTCTGCATTCTCGAGCACTATGTCCTGTTCTCTTATGGAAAGGACAGAAGGCCATCCCTCGGCAGTCACGGGCATAATGTCCTCTCTTCTGACAGTTATAACACGTGACTGTCGAAAATCCTCCTTGAGAAGATTTACCTGGCATACTTATTCTGATTTCTAGATGGTGTCCTAGATCTATTTGGACCTCTTTCCTTTTTGTCCTGTAGCGACTAAAGGTCTGTATATAGGATTCCCTTCAGGTCTTCTACCTAGGATTTTTGTTTCTTCCTCTTCAATCTCTGCTACATCATCGGATGTCTCCCACTTACGTGTCATCCTTGCAATAACTTCCGTAGGCAGGCTTCCAATCATTATTGCTAGTCTAAATATTTTTTTAACATGACTCTTAGGCATTGCTTGCTCCTTCTACCTCTATGCATTTTTTTGCTTGCCTCCTTCTACCTCTATCCAACCTGTGGATTCCATGAAGTTACCCCATTCATTCATATTGTTATACAACTGAGAGCTAAACTCTTGATAACGTCTTTCGTCTAACTTAAATTGACGTACTATCCTTGCCAAGCTAGTAAGTGGATCTCTTTCACCAACTGTGGAATAAACCCCTCCCAAATACCGTTTCAATTCTTCCCAATTCTTAAGATCTCGGTAAGTCTCGGAGTGGACGTACCGTTCTAAGTCTCCTCCGGCTTCCAAATCAAGATAAACTCTTGGCTTCAATAAGCTTTTCTCTATCTGTCCCCGTTATGCTGTCTAGGCGGTGTCTCCACCTGCTCTATCCAGTTTCTAAGTTACAAGCTAAACTGACCATCTTCTTCCGCAAAATTTAGCTATGTGATTAATCACATGTCCCTTATGTGTTCCCATTACTGCTGCGCTCGAATTCGCGGACTGTGTACCTTCCGGCATGGTTAATTTCCTTGTTTGACTTCTCGTGAGCACAGGCGTTCTTACGTTCTGATAAGGAGTCGGTCTCCCTTTGACCATCGACTCGTTAATGGAAATTTCTTCAAGTAACTGAGTATCATTAAAAGTATCAAAGTTATGACAGTATTAACCCGAAAGAAAATGATAATAACAATAAAGTATTTTACTAAAGTATTCGATCACCAAAAAAATAAAAGAATTTTTCCCCAGAAATATTCTCAAAGTCTTACGTTATCGGTAAGCGATTCTTAAACAACAACAAAAACCCAAAAACCCTCTTAATAGTTCTGGTAAAACGATACTGAACTGACCGTAAGTGTACGCTAACGAGAGACCTCTCGTGAATTACCCTTGTTATCCTAAAACAAACAAAATAAAAAAAAACAAGTAAACATTCATTCGACGTAACGAATAAGATTAAAAGCAAATATTAAAACAAAAAAATTCAAAGTATAAGAAAATCACAAAACAACCAAAATCACAAAAAATCAAAATAAAATGACACAATCTAAATTAAAATTAAAATTTAAAGTTATTGGTTAGTAAATACAAATGTTTGGGAAAAGGTCTTAGTAGCTGATTAGTTATAATTAGTAAAATGAAATATCGTAGAGTTTTCGTTGCCAAAAAAAAGAGTTCAGAGTGAAAATCTTTTAATCTTGAAATACCAGAAATTGTCTAACTGAAATGTTAATCGCGTAATTTACTTTTAATAGAGTTTAATGTTATGTAAGTGTGGGGACAATTTATTTGGACTTAACTTCTTTCGTCTTCTCTGGCACCCGGGTTTATTTCGTCTGACCGCTTGCGTTCGCCTACCAGCGCGTTGAATAATGTGTTGGTTCCCCCTCTCTCTCTCTCTTCTTTCCTCTCAGAGCAGGATTGCGTTGACGGATGCGTTTTCGGAATTGTTTTCTTTCCTCTTGATATATTTTTATGCGTTCAAAATCTTCATCTTCTGGTAGAAACGATGTTCTTGTTCTTCGGAGTGGAGCTTTTCTTCGCAAAGTGTGGGTGGCTACTTTGGAGTGCTTTTATTGTTACGACTCGGTCACTGTCTTTGTATTTGGGGAAAACACTGGTACTGTCTTAGGGGAGAACTTTCTATTTCGAGTGGCCTGAATGAATTGAAATCTCTTATGCCGACACTAAACTTTTGATTCTGTTTCGCGTCCGCTGTCTTTAACTGTCATTCGTGTATTCGTATCACGTCGCTAATCACCATTTCTTTGCTGTCTCTTTTGTCTCTTCCTATCCTTACCGCTCGACATCAGTTAATCTTGTCACTATATCAATCTTTATCTCATCGTATCCCACCGCTGCACCAATAAATCTGTGACGGTACTTACTTTCTTTGCACAGTATCTAAGGTAACGTGTGCCGTGGAGGCTGTACTTTGGGGAATTAGGTAAAGGGGTTCTGTTAGGATGAGAAATAATTGATATGTTTCTTTGCATTAAGTTTATTCTTCGTTAGGGGTTCTTACACATGTTTTCCACCTTCTGAGTTACTGGGCTCTTGGACTGATAAAACTTAATGGCACTTGTTGCAATTACGAGTCTATAGCACGAGGGAAATTTACTGAGTATTGATTGTCACTTTCACTGTCTTTGATTGCTTCGCACACCACACTTTTGCACCTGTTCTTCTTCTGGGGATTCTTCGTCTTTCTCTGTTTCACGCCATGCCACTGCAGTTCTCCCTCAGGCTCCCCGGTTGTTCTCTCTCTTGCTTGGCTTCTGTTCCCCTTTGTTCTCTGCTCCCTTTTCTCTGCCTGCTCTCTCTCTGTCTCGCCTTTTGTTCAGTTGAAATCTCCTTAGCCCCGCCTTTGGATTTTGGATTTCTGACTGGGTGTGGCATTTTCTGAAAGAATTTTTGTGTCTTGTAGGGCTATTAACTTCATACGAGACCGCCTTCCCTGTCAGGTCTTCTACAGTAATTCGTAGGGGGGGGGGGGGGGGCTTTGAATTTGTATTAACGCCTCCTTCTTCCATGTCCTGGGCTTCTTAGGGCGTATCCCTGGTAACCTCATAGGTCATTCGTTGATACCCCTTTTGGCTGTCTTATGACCAACACTCATGGCTTTGATTCGTCGATACTAGAGGCCTATATTTGGGGGGAGGGTGGAGCACTTTAAGAGTTCGGCACTCCCCTCCTTTGAACCACGGGCGGGTCATAGAATTCCTTTTTAACGTATGCCAGATGGCTCTCTCTGACCTGTTCCGAAGAACGCCGATTAGTCATAGGCGCTAATGAGAGTAGTTTCCAATTTCTCGAAGATGCCTGGGGCGATACGTCTTGTCACTAATCGTGGTACGGACAGAGGCTTTTTGGGGGAGATGAAAACCAGATGTCTAATGGCTAAAAAGCCTAATGTTTGAGTAACAAAATCCCTTCGCTAAGAAAAATCATATCTTATTATTTTCCCTTTCCCTTTCTTCCTTATTATCCGGTTTTGTGCCTTTTTCTTAAGTATATTAAGTTATTGTCTTTTGGAATAAACGACACTGTGCCATATTCAAATATAATATATATATATATATATATATATATATAAAAAAAATATATATTTTTTTTTTATTTTTCTTTTGTTTTTTTTTCAGTAAACTTCCCTAATTTTATGTTTTGGTGTGTATTTCTCTCTCTCTTCTCTCTCTCTCTCTCTCTCTCTCTCTCTCTCTCTCCCTCTCTCTCTATATATATATATATATATATATATATAAATATATATATATATATATATATATATATACCTATACCCACACATAATATGTATATATATATATATATATATATAAATATATATATATACCCACATATATATATATATATATATATATATATATATATATATATACTATATATATATATATAGAGAAATGAACAAACAAACAGATAGTTACGTTTACTGAAATGAAATATATGCAACTACATTATAAAACAATATTCAAGACAAGAATAGATTACCTGTTTATATTCATATAACCTCTCTCTCTCTCTCTCTCTCTCTCTCTCTCTCTCTCTCTCTCTCTCTCTCTATATAGTATATATATATATATATATATCACACACATTATATATATATATATATATATATATATATATATATATATATATATATATATATAGAAAAAGAGAGAGAGAGACGAATGAACACACACACAGATTAGTTACGTTTACTGAAAGGAAATATGCAACTACATTATAAAACAATATGCAAAGCAAGATAGATTACTTGTTTATATTCATATAACCTCTCTCTCTCTCTCTCTCAATACTATTCTTTCCTGACAAGTTGTTGCCATGGAACAACATGAGTTCCGTGGTTCAGAAAATAAAACACAATAAATACTTAAAAGACACCGGAAAAAAAAAAAAAAACGCCCGCATAGTTCGCCAAACCGGATGCGCACTGTCTCCGGTCATCTCGTGCCTGCCGGAGAGAGAGAGAGAGAGAGAGAGAGAGAGAGATGCTCTCCGACAATGCGACATGTCATCGTAAATCCTTCAAAAGAATCGAAACGGGCCGATCTCGAAGTCAGGCTTCACAAGGATCGCCGATGAGGGAAATACCGCGCGCTAGAATGTTGGAACCCGGATAGAAGCCGCCAATTCGCGTCGGGTCACGGAAGGCTTTTGAAAATCAGGTGGCGGGAGATGGGGGAGAGATTTGAGTGTGTGTGTGTGTGTGTGTGTGTGTGTGTGGAAGGGGAGGGTGGGAATCAAATGGAAAAAGTTTTCAGGCAGGGTAAATAACAAATGTGGATTCAAATAAAAATTAACAAGTAAATTCAATATTCTATTTCAAACAACTATGAAATCTATTAATTATAACTTGAAAAAATGATTCACAAGTTCACTTGTAAAACAATGTCCAGTATCAAAATTCTGAATTTATTGCTAAAAATGCTGTTTCATACATTTAACAAGCAATTTCCTCTTTCATAAATCACGGATATGTGAGAGAGGACTCGTTCCTACGGACGTGTCATTTCAGGGAAAGATATTCACGATGGTTAGCCTATGAAGTCTATAATCCCTGAACATCTGTCACCAACCAGTCACTCACCCGCAGATACTTCATAAATGTGAGAATAACTGAAAAAAAAACATTTCATAATTTGTTTTTAATTCCATTCGGTAGTTTGAAATTAAAAAGAGCTCTTTCTGTAAGAGAAAATTTGAAACATCTTTGGAAGCTGGGTGATAATTGTGACGTCGTTGAAAAAAAGATACAAGTTCATAATGAAAATATGACATGTCACTGGAAAACAAAGTGACATTGTCTACGACAAAGCCTGATCAGATTTCGTTATCTTAATTATTATTATTATTATTATTATTATTAATTATTATTATTTGTTTAAGCAGCCATTTCCGACTAAGTCCAATCGGCTGTTTCGTTATCTTAAACGTTATGCACTGACGAAAATCTTTATCCAAGACATCTGAGGACTATAAAAAGGACATACTTTTAAAAAGGGACATGCATAAATGAAAGCAAGAGAATAGTTACAGGGTGTCCAGTGGGAAGAATTTGAAGGTAAAAAATAAATAAATAAATAAATAAAATACGGACAAAACAATTACGAGAAGACTGAATGGGCAAAAGTTAACCAAAATAGTTTAGTTTTTTTTATAGACGATATGCCACATTATACTCTTCCACTACAATTATCATTTCCCGATTTTAACGGATCTATAAATAAAAATAGGGGTAAAGCAATTACGAGAAGACTGAATGGACAAACGCTAACCAAAACAGTTGAGTTTTTCTAGACGAATTACCACATCATACTCTTCCACTACTATTTAGCATTACCCCATTTTAACGGATCTCTATCTATCTATATTCATCCAGGCTTGTTTTCCAACCTTCCGGTCCGTACTTCCATTTACTGAATCCTTAACACACCCTCGCTATTCAAGGTCCAAAGCTGTCCGAAAATTAAAGTTTTTTTTTTTTTTTTTTTCATGAATACTATCGTGATTGGCAGAGCTATAGTATAGTAGATTCACATCAGCCGTGCATTTGATGTCTAGGCCAGTCCCTTACGACGCTCCTGATTAGCTGTTGATAAGCCAATGACAGGGCTGGAAACTGTCAGTCTCCCTCGAGAGTTCACATAGGCAGGACGGACGTATGTTCCATCTCTCCTGAAAGGACAGGGCTGGAAAAACTCAGTCTCTCTCTCGAGTTCACATACGCAGGATTTTTGTTCCATCTCTCCTGGGGTATACGTCTTTCAGGAGAGGTGGAACATACATCTTGCCTATGTGAACTCTCGAGAGAGACTGAGAGTTTCCAGCCCTGTCATTGGCTTATCAACAGCCAATCAGGAGCGTCGTAAGGGACTGGCCTAGACGTCAAATGCACGGTTGATGTGAATCTACTATAGTAATCAGTCGCTGAGGATACAATGTTCTGTGGTCATTCTAGTGCGTGGTCATCTTGACAGCTTTCCTATAATGAGCGTAATGTCTGTCCATCCGTCTGTCATTCAATCACGGCCAAACGGCTTGTTCAATGGGCATGAAACTTGGCAGGGTTATAGTGAGGGCCCCTAAGATGGTTTATAATGGGGTTCCATCCTACCTCTAACCCCCTCTCCGAAGGGAGGGGGGGGGTGAGAAGGGATTCCCTGAAACGGAGCTGGTTCTGCCCGTAGACTTAGTTACTTTACGAATTTTCATACATAATTTCTGTATACATATGTTTGCTAGTATATGTAATGTGAGGAATCGAGAAGTTAGGAGGGCATTGTGTTATATAATATACACACACACACACACACACACACACACACACACATATATATATAATATATATATAATATATATATATATATATATATATTACGTATATACATATATTTTACAAACAAAATGAAATCCTATTCCACTAAATACCAAAATACTAATACGTAACCAGACTTCAATCCTACTAACCCAGCCATTAACTTATCACTAATTAAAGACACTCGTCATTAGCTAAAGCATATGTGATTTGATTTTCTCAAGGCCACACTCAATAACCTTCATTAACTCAGCCTGTGATTCCAAATTACAGGTCTCGTCTGCGTTCATGTGGAAATTGATGCCGTAATCTCCTTAATTTATGCCTTTGTTCGAACAGAAGTGTAAATGGAATATCACGGTATTTATAGAGATGTATTTAACTATTACTGAAAGTAGTTATAATTGAAAGAAGCCAAATAGAGACACGAGATATTTATCTTAGTCATTTTAGGCTTAATAATTTTTCGCCCTAATTGTATAAATAGCCAGGAAATGAGAGAGAGAGAGAGAGAGAGAGAGAGAGAGAGAGAGAGAGAGAGAGAGAGAGAGAGATAAACCATCGGTTTTCGAACTATATTTAAGCGGATAAAGTGAATATTTTTGTAATTGGAGAGAGAGAGAGAGAAATCATCGGTTTTAGAACTAAATTTAAGTGGATATTTTTGTCATTAGAGAGAGAGAGAGAGAGAGAGAGAGAGAGAGAGAGAGAGAGAGACCTTACCTTACCTTACCTTACAGACCTTACAGTTCGTTCGGGTTGCCCCAGGTCCCTCAGTGTGAGGCGCCTCTAATGTCTACCAGAGAGTTGCTAGTACATCTTCCGGTATATTTTGCATCTTCCAATCTTGGATGGTCTGGGATGCAGTTTAGATATTTGTCGAGCTTATTCTTAAACACATCTACGCTCACTCCTGATATATTCCTCAGATGAGCTGGCAACGCATTGAATAGACGCTGCATTATCGATGCTGGTGCGTAGTGGATTAATGTCCTGTGTGCTTTCCTTATTTTTCCTGGTATAGTTTTGGGCACTATTAATCTACCTCTGCTTGCTCTTTCTGATATTTTTAGTTCCATGATATTTTCTGTTATTCCTTCTATCTGTTTCCATGCCTGAATTATCATGTAGCGTTCCTCTTCTCCTTTCTAGACTATATAATTTTAAGGATTGTAGTCTTTCCAGTAGTCTAGGTCCTTAACCTTCTTCTATTCTAGCTGTAAAGGACCTTTGTACACTCTCTATTTGTGCAATATCCTTTTGATAGTGTGGGTACCATATCATATTGCAATATTCAAGTGGACTACGAACATATGTTTTATAAAGCATAATCATGTGTTCAGCTTTTCTTGTTTTGAAGTGCCGTAACAACATTCCCATTTTTGCTTTACATTTTGCCAACAGAATTGCTATTTGATCATTGCATAACATGTTCCTATTCATCATCACACCAAGGTCTTTAACTGCTTCCTTATTTGTGATTGTCTCATTATTAGGTCCCCTATATGCATATAGCTTTCCTTCTCTGTCTCCATAATTTATTGATTCAAATTTATCAGAGTTAAATACCATCCTATTTACCTCTGCCCAATCATATACTTTGTTAAGGTCTCTTTGTAGAGCGTTCTATCTTCATCACAAGTAATTTCTCTACTTATTCTTGTGTCATCAGCGAAACTACTCACTACCGAATCCTTAACATTACTGTCTATGTCTTCAATCATAATAACAAACATATTGCAGCTAGCACCGTACCTTGTGGCACACCGGATATTACCTTGGTTTCATCCGATTTCTCATCGTTTGCAATAACTATCTGTTTTTCTGTTGTGTAAAAATTCTTTTAACCATCTTCCTACTTTATTCTACGATATTGTGTTTTCTAATTTTCTTTGCTAATATATTATGGTCTACTTTTGTCAAAAGAAAAAGCTTTTGCAAAGTCTAAATAAACCACATCTGTTTCATTTCCGCTTTTTCATATTTTTGAATATGTTCTCACGGTGGACTAACAGTTGGTTTGTGTACTTTTTCCGGGTACGAAACCGTGTTGTCCTATATTAAACAAATTATTTTTTTATTAAATGTTTCATAATATTTTTCTTCATTACCCTTTTCATACACTTTCATAATATGTGATGTTAGACTCACAGGCCTATAATTACTTGCCTCTAGTCTTGATCCACTTTTGAAAGTAGGGGTGATATATGCTAATTTGTGCTCATCATAAATCTTGCCTGTATCTACACTTTGTCTTAATAATATTGCAAGTGGCTTTGCGATAGAATGAACTACTTTCTTTAACAAAATAGCAGGGACTCCATCCGGCCCTGCAGCAGCTCCATTTTTAATTTCATTAATTGCCTGCACAATATCAGCTTCATTAATTTCTATGTCAGCTAAATATTCACTATTTCTTCCCTTACTTCTATATCATTATCTTCATTATCTATTCTAGGGGTGAATTCTCTCTTATATCGTTCTGCCAGTATGTTGCAAATTTCCTTTTTTTCATTCGTTAATCTCCCTTCAATTCTCAGAGGGCCTATTTCTATTCTTCTTTTATCATCTTCTTCGCATATGAGTATAATAGTTTGGGGTTTTGCTTGATATTTAATAGGGTTTTTTTCTTCCAAGTCCCGTTTTTCATTTTCTTTTGATTGTATAATCTTTTGTTCTGCATTTTCTATCTTACTTTTTAGTTCTATAACTTTCCATGCATTTTTTTCTTTTGCAAGACCTTTTTTCCACTTTCTGATTTTCTGGAACAAGATCCTTCTGTCTCTTGGTAGCATGAATGATGTTTACTTTTCTTCTTCGGTATATATTTTTCCACTATTTTCTCCATATATAATATCTCCGTATTTACCCTTATGTCATCACTTACGAAAATGTTATCCCAATCTTTGTTTAATTCTTCATTAATTTCTGACCATTTTATATTTTTACTGTAGAAGTTGTATTTTCCATATCCTTCCCACTTTTTCATTTCTTGCTTATCTCTATTTTCACTTGCTTTGGAATGAACTGTTAATTCTATGACATTATGGTCTGAAATACTCGCATTATAAACTATTATTTCTTTAACATAATTCATCTCGTTCACAAATACTAGGTCTAAAGTATTTCCTTTCTTGTTGGCAGGTGATTTATTTGTTGAATGTTGTATTCTAGTAGCATATCTAATAGCTTTTCAAATTGCCTCTTATCTTCTGCACTACTATTACTCTCTTTTTTTATATGTATAAGTACAACCACAATCTCCTATTCGTTCTTTCCATTCTACGAAAGGAAAGTTGAAGTCACCAGATAGGAGAAATAGTCCAGTCCTTGTGATTTCTACATATATCATCCAATTTTTCAATTATTAAGTCAAACTCTTTAGTATTAGGAGGTCTATATATTACTATGTTCATCAATTTTTCAGATTCAAATTCTATCCGCTATTAGTTCACATTCTGAGTTACTATATTTCTCATATATTTTTCCCTTGTTTTTGTCTTTCCCATATATTGCGGTTCCCCCTTGATTCCTATTTTTTCTATCTGATCTATAAGTTTGGAACCCTTTTATTTGATCATCATTCCCAGTCTCTTGGGAATACCAGGTTTCACTTATATTCATTATATCTATTTTCTTTTCATTTTGGGTTAGTTCTTCTAAGTACTCTATTTTTCTTTTGAGTTACTCGTAACTAAACCCTGCGCATTCATCACTATGATGGTTTGCGTGTTTTCTCCTTCATTTAATACTGGTAGTAATAAAGGATTTTCCCATGTCTCTTTCCTGTTCTGGTATGTTGTTCTTTTTTTTCATTTCCAGAAATTTCTGACATTAAAAAATCCAACTTTTCCATAATATTTGATCTTCCTTCATCATAATTATTCATTTTGTGTCTGAATCTGCAATTTCTCCGTTTCTGCAATATCCTCTTGCATAATAAATACAGTTATTATCTCTTGAGTAGAATTTCGGAGCTGATGCTTTGAAATTTTTTGCTGACACCTCTGCATATCTCATTGGTGGTTTGCTTTTCTCTTTTACCTGATATTCTTGATTTCTCTCTTTATTTGTTTCTTTCTTATTTTGGATTTTATTACTTGGTTGGTTATTTATTTGATTATGATTCATGGCTACAGGGTGCATATATTTGCATTTTTTGTCGAACTTACTCCTTTTCCTTCTTTTAGGTTTTTACATATTTTTGGATGCAGATCTCTGCAATCATCCCCATATCCATCTAAGTATGCACATTTACCATTAATTTCATAGTTTTGACATTATCTTAGGATGTTTGTAGTAACATCTTTCTCCAAATCTGCAATTCCCTCTTTTCAAAAGGTTGCAGATTTTGTCTTTCTTGTCTATTTTTTCCTCTTTCCCGTCATTGTGTAGATCTGGGTAGAGCCTCTTCGGGATTTGCTTTTCTGTTGTCATATCGTAATTTATTTCTTCGTAGGTATGCTGCTTTATTGCCTCATATGTAGTATCAATGAGTATCTCTGCATCCATACTTTTATCTTGTTCTTTGTTTTCCTTATTTTTTTCTGTCATTTCATTTTTGTTTACTTCTCTTCCGTTTTCCTCTTCTTCTTTTTCTTCTTCTTCTTCTCTCCTCTTCTTCTTCATCCTCAACTATTTGTACATTCAATCTTGATTTAATAACATTGTCTATCCATGATAGACATGTTGAACAAAAAAATTCTTGTATCTTTTCTCAAATCTTGTATTACCTCAGCACACTGTGGATGGGTCGGAATGTTTGCATGCAGCACATTTTCTGATTAGGTTTTGTGGATTGACTATGCTATACCAAACCTTACACAGTTTGCATGCTTTTGGCATTCTTTTTCCTAATGCATCAATTAGGATATTCACAAGATTCACCTTATTCATTTTCTTTGTCGGAATATGTTGGTTTATGTATATTTTCTTTATGAGTCTCTTGACCACTTGGATTTATTTGGAACTTCTTCAATTATTTCAGATGTTTTTCATTAGATTTGTTCCAGTTTGAAGGATTATATCCTTCTAATATATCTATGAATGCTTTTGTATCTTTTTGGTTAGGACTGTTGCTGATTTCATAGATGAGAAATGCCAGTTCCCTTCCTGCTACCTCATCGTATTGCGAATCTGCTAAACACGCCAAATTACGCCACCTCTTCCCGCAGTTGGAACTTACTGCCATCTTGTTCTGATTTATAGTATTACACTTGATAAACTAACTTAGAAGACGCTTTATCCTACTATTTTCACACTAATCTTATCACCGATAGTTCACGAACACTTCTAGATATTTCTCAAATTCTAGTCGTATGTTAAACTTGTGATATCTGTTGATTAATCTGACTTCACGCGGGTACGTCTCACCAAGCAAGATGGCTACTCGGCGAGAGAGAGAGAAGCCATCGGTTTTAGAACTAAATTTAAGTGGGTGAATATTTTTGCCATTGGGGAGAGAGAGAGAGAGAGAGAGAGAGAGAGAGAGAGAGAGAGAGAGAGAGAGAAATCATCGGTTTTAGAACTAAATTTAAGTGGATATTTTTGTCATTAGAGAGAGAGAGAGAGAGAGAGAGAGAGAGAGAGAGAGAGAAGCCATCGGTTTTAGAACTAAATTTAAGTGGGTGAATATTTTTGCCATTGGGGAGAGAGAGAGAGAGAGAGAGAGAGAGAGAGAGAGAGAGAGAGAGAGAGAGAATCATCGGTGGGTTTTAGAACTAAATTTAAGTGGATATTTTTGTCATTGGAGAGAGAGAGAGAGAGAGAGAGACGAGAGAGAGAGAGATTGAGAGAGAGAGAAGAGAGAGAGAGAGAGAGTGAGAGAGAGAGAGAGAGAGAGAGAGAGAGAAGAACTTCAACATCTGCATAGAATTCGCATCGCCAGTACACGAAATCACTGCAGACATTTCGCGGCAGATGAAACGGGAGCGGCCCAAGTACGCATTCCTGCGGTACATCGGATAAAAATGCTCTAATGAGCCTTCTCCGGGTTTCCCTTAAACAGCAAACGGCTACTCACGGTTGTGTTCCTTTGAAGGCTAATTAAAGCAGCTAGGTATTTGCTTTGTCTCTCTGTCCTGACATTGTTCGGTGTTGGGGTGGGGTTGGGGAAGGAGGGAGGAGGGGGAGGGGTCTTTGTCATCATTGAAACTGGATAAGCGACCTTGATTTAAATTTCAAGTCCGCCTGCGATGCAGGGACGAGGTTTAAATCGAATGAGGAATAATGATACCGTAACAATATATATATATATTATATATATATACATAAATAAATATATATATATATATATATATATATATATATATATATATATATGCTTAATCAATTGCATAATCGCACTTTGCTGTCATACAGAGAATAGCAAGACATCATTTGAAACACGATGGCATCTAACGGAGATTTCATCCACAAAAGTTATAAGCTTTCAAGGACTAACTGTCCCCATCGTCCAGTAGCATATATATATATATATATATATATATATATATATATATATATATATATATGAGGAAATTTACCAGTTGCCTTGAAATAAAAGCTTAACTTCCTGATTACCTGACCATTTTTAGATAATATTCTCACGGAAACCGCATGATAATCCGAACGCATATAATGAATTTGAAACATTCTCCTTTCCCAAGCAATAAAAATAAAAAATAAAAAACTCAGTCTGCAAGATATGAATCCAAAGGCACGACAAAGAAAATCAACAATTACAATACGAATTTACCAATACGCAACAATAAAAAACATTACACTTTCTATAGAAAAACAACTCATTCTGCAAGAGATGAATAAAAACAAAAGAAAAACAATTATATAAATATAACAAAACGCAGAAAAAACTGCTTTCTCACTATAAAATCGATATATACACCAAGAAAAACAACAATGATATAAAGTTACCAAAACGCAAAAACAACAATAAAAAAAACTGCTTTCTCACTATAGAATCCATACGTACACCAAGAAAAACAACGATAATATAAAGTTACCAACACGCCAAAACAACAACAATAAATAAAAGTGTACTTTCATCACCTTTGTTCGATCCAACATCTCTCGCGCTAATGTTCCGAGCACGATCGAACACCTCGCCGTTTTTCACCCGTTTTGGCTGGACAGATTGAACGTGGCCAAGGGCGAGAGGTGAAATGTTACAGTGTTCATTTCCATATTTTTTTTTTCTTTTTACGTTCACTTGCTTTCTAGTTTCTCTACTCTGGCGATTTTTCATGTCTGCGTTTGTTAATCTTGTTAACAAAGGATCTGCGAGGGCGTTGTGCTCAGTGAGAGATGTGATCGTTTGAATGTGCGCATATGTACGTACATACATATATGCACGCACACACACACACACATACACACACACACACACACACACATATATATATATATATATATATATATATATATATTCGTTTTAAAATTAAGGAAATGTGTTTTCCTACCATAGCCTATATTGACTTTGAACAAATTCACAATATTAAAAATAAATTGCAAACGCAATTATTACTATTATCATTATCATGACAAAAATAGACGTACAAAATATATACATTCAATTAAAATTAAGGAAATATGTATTCCTACCATAGCCTATATTGGCTTTTAACAAATTCACAATATTAAAAATAAATTGTTAACGCAATTATTACTATTATCATTATCATTATTATCACAAAAGAGGTAAAAAAAGAACAAAAGCATAAATCATATTTACTAGTATCATCAATGCCTGTACCTTTATATGGCAGTAGTAATAGTAATAGCAAGCATATACCTTTATAACGGCTCTTCATGATCAGAATCACCACCCCACCACTGACAAGGCTTAAAAAAAAAAAAAAAAAAAAAAAAAAAAAAAAAAAAAAAAAAAAAAAAAAAAAAAAAAAAAAAAAAAAAAAAAAAAAAAAAAAAAAAAGCTTTGAGCTTTGAACTTTCAGGCAACGCAGTACTTCAGGCACCTGAAGTATTCTTACTGCTAAGGGATAGCCAATATACAATTGTGGAGTTTAATATGGTACTCTTTATCTAATTCTTATCAAGTGTCAAAAGGAAGAAGGAATTTTTCGTTAGGGCTGAGAGTAGAATCTCAAAGTTTTTTTTCCCTCTCGGAGGTAGGAAGGTGATTTCGATCAAGAAGAGAGCCGTTATAAAGTTGTGTGTGTGTGTTAATACTACTACTGCTACTAGTAATCGACAGAGGTAGAGGCATTTACGATACTGGCAAATATGATTCATGTTGTTCCTCATTTTTTAAATTTGCTTCTCGTCCCATACTAAAAACTACGTATATATAATAACAATAATAATAAGAGTGATTTTGACCACGAAGAGCCGTTACAAGGTATACATTTTTAATACTACTCCTACTACTAATAATTCTACAAAGAGAGAGGCATTTAAACACTATAAAATATGATTTATGATGTTCTTATATCTCTCTCTCTCTCTCTCTCTCTCTCTCTCTCTCTCTCTCTCTCTCTCTCTATATATATATATATATATATATATATATATATATATATATATATATATATATATATATATATATATATATATATATATATATATATATATATTTATGTGTGTGTGTGTTTGTATGTGTGTGTACCTATAACAATATTAGTACTATAATTGCAACATATCCTTACCAATATTATAACTAATAACTAAAAACCTTACCGTTAATTATTACTGAAAACATCCCCGGTGCTTGCAAGAGCTATCTTACAAAGGCAGAACGCACAGCCAAGGAGAACTGACTGAAGTCACAAGCAAGCGGCTCTGTGCTTGTTTTTGCTTGTTTTTACAACGGGGCGCACTCTCGATGGAATGCTTTCGGGTCTCTTGTCGAGGTCTGAATTGCTGTGCTTGCCTGATTGCTTGCTTGCTTGCACGGCCGCACCCTTGAGAGAAGGTAGAACCTCTTCTTTAATTGTAAAGGAACCTCTCTTTTTTTGAAAGGGACGATTTCGACTGGAATCTTTCGTACTTGCAAGAATTGCTTGCTTGCTTGCACGGCCGCACCCTTGAGAGAAGGCAAAACCTCTTCTGTTTTTGTAAAAGAACCTCTCTCTCTCTCTCTCTCTCTTTCCTCTCTCTCTCTCTCTCTCTCTCTTTTGAAAGGGGCGATTTTGACTGGAATCTTTCGTTCTTAGAAGAAGAAGAAGAAGAAGAAGAAGTGGAAGAAGAAGACAAAGACGAAGAAGAAGACGAGGAAGAAGAAGAACAAGAAGAAGACGGAGACGAAGAAAAGAAGAAATAGCATTGATAATAATGGAAACTGACTGAAATGCAAAGAGAGTTAACGTTTCAGGAAGTTGGGGAATTTCAATAAAAGCAACAACATCTTCAGATCGATTCGTAACAAAAGTGAAACTAAATCAGAATAACTCATAATAAAAGAATAACAAATGGGAATCTGATTCGTCAGCAACAACAAACAAACAAAAGTTTTTTTTTTGTAATTAACATTTAAAAGCCAAAATTACCTAAACTTTTGATAACAGAAAAAAATATTTGTAACTAAAATTTTATCATAAAAAACCCTAAATTTCTATAAAATAAAAGAAAAAGTCTTTGTAATTAACAAATTAAAACAAATAAACAACAAGTATCTGAAAATAAAAGAAAAAATCTTTGCAACTAACATTTTAACAACAAAATAACCTAAAATTCTGATTTATTTATCTATTTTTTTGCAATTAACATTTTAACAGCAAAAAACTCCAAAAATTCTGAAAATAAAAGAAAAAGTCTTTGCAATTAAGATTGTAACATACACACACACACACACACACACACACATTCTGAATTTTTTTGCATAAAAAAATTCGCTACAAATCTGAAAATGAGAGAAAAAAGTCTTTGCAATCAACGGACTTGGCTCCAGCAAAGCGAAACAGGTCAAATATGAAATATTTTTCGAGAGGTTAAGGAAGGTCAGGCAATGGATTGAATATCGGCCGGAGGAGGTCAAAGACCTTTCGTGAGTGAAGATTTAAAGTCAGTTTTTTTTTTTCTTTTTTTTTTTACGTCAGTGAAATATGTTGTGAAAGATCAGTTTTTTCTAAATACATTTGTGTAGATGTGGTTCTCGTTCATTGCAATATAGGAGGCGATGATCTAGCACAATAGGAATACACAAACACAGTACATACATAGATATATATATATACATACATACATACATTACAATATATATATATATATATATATATACCTATATAATATATATATTTATATATATATATATATATATCAATATATATATATTTATATATACTATATTATATATAATATATATATACGTGTACTATATGTATGTATGTATATCTATATATATATATATATATATATATATATATATATAATATATACAAAAATTACACAAAAGTTTAAAACGAATTCTAAGAACACCTCATCCAACATTCGCAACCAAAAGCAGCATCAAAGAAAAAATATATAAATATATAACCTGCTTTGGCCCTAAGAAGGTCTTACGGAGATTTGACCGGGACCTTTGCCCTTGCGAACAACCTCCTCCCTCCTCCCCCTTACCCACCAAGGCCGCCCTCCCCCCTCCCCAACCCCCCTTCTCCTTCTCGTTATTGGAACGTCCTTGACTCGGGCCATCCCCTCCTCGTGCGACAAAGGAGAGAGATCCTGATACTAGGACGAGTTTCCCTCATCTACGAAACCAAGCCCGCAGAGCACTGTCCCGCATACATGCCCGCGTGCGCGCCCACGCACACACATACACACACACATATATGTATATACTAACAACCATACTTCAAATGTTGGACCAATGACAGAGATCATATGCAGAATACGTACATACATATGCTACATATATATATATATATATCATATATATATAAAAAATATATATATATATATATATATATATATATTGGCTACTACTGTTGTATATGTATCTGGTAAAAAAGAGACCTGTAGATTCTACACACACACACACACATTTATATATATATATATATATATATATATATATATATATATCTATATATATATACTATATATATATATATATATATATATATATATACTATATATATATATATATATATATATATAGTATATATATATATATATATATATATATATATATATGTGTGTGTGTGTGTGTGTGTGTTTCTGGTATTTATTTATTCCTTCCTTCAAATGCTCGCCATGATATATATACTTTTTTATACTTCTTTCACCTACCTCTTGCTATCCTTCTAACCAATCAACCTTTTTTATAATTACTGTTTACTCAGCATTTGCCGTACCTCTCATATTTTATTTTCTCCACATGTTCAGACCATCTCAAAACGCTAATCCATGTTCCACATTTCTTTTATTCTTACAAAAAAAAAAAAAAAATTCTTACTCCAAAAAAATATAATTTATTTCAACCTCCAACTTTTCTTTCACCTACCTCTCAATCTCCATTCTCTCCATTGCATTAATACTATTTATTCCACATTGATTTCATTCTTACTCCAAAAATCTTAATTTCATTCAACTTCCAACCTTTCTCCCTTCTTTCCTTTCGCTAAATCATCACAAAACAATCTATTCTATTCTTTCTAATCAGCTAACCTCGGTACTGGTAAATCTTATTCCCTATTTCTCGCTGTCTCCTTCATTCTTACTCCAAAAAACATCTCTCATTTCATCCTTTTACCTACTTCTGTTCCTCCATTCTCTCTGCATTCTTAAGCCCATCTCACGACACGTATCCATTTTTCTAACAAGCTAACCATTGTCCTAACGTGGAGTAAGTTACTCCACATTTTATCATTATTATTCCAAGAATCCTAATGTGCATAAATTACTCCAAGAATCCTAATGTGGAGTAAATTACTCCACATTTTTATCATTATTACTCCAAGAATAATAATGTGGAGTAAATTACTACAAAAAAAATACTACTTACTTCAACTTCAAACCTTTCTACCATCTCTCATTCACATTCAACATCCGCTCCACCACAAGCATAGCAACACACCGGCGACGTATGTGTGGTTCAAAAACATACACAGACACACACACACAAAGATACACATTCCAGCAACCGAACTTATTCATGGGTGTGGCTAGATATTGACATATCTGGGGGAATAACTGGATCATCTCTCGATTCGAAGCAGGATGCTGAGTTTGTGATGTCGTTGACCACTAAAGAGGAGGAGGAAGAGGAGGAGGAGGAGGAAGCCATGCGTGGAGAGAGAGAAGAGAGAGAGAGAGAGAGAGAGAGAGAGAAGACCGGTGACAATGTTGCGATCTTGGGACGGACTGTTCCGGGTGGGGAAGGCTGGGCTGGGAGGAGAGGGGACGGGGTGTTAACGGGGTGGTCACGTGACCTTGCAGCAGTGTTGCCAAATCTACAACAAAAAAGAAAAAAAAATTCTCATATAAAAATATGTAGAAATTTGCAGATAGCAAATAAAATATGTACGAAAAAAAAAAGTATTTCCGGTATTTTTTATACATAATTTGGTCACTTTATTGCCCCATAATTAACACCCAGTTAAGGCAGTTATTTAACATACTTTAACATTTTAACGACATCCTAAAGAAACCGAGGTAATGTCTTCATTAATAACACAGCTGCTTCGTCTCCAGATCCGGTCCTTTCCGACTAAGACGAGGAAAAAATTGCTCAATATTCCATTTCGGTCCGAAATATCTCTTTTTGTCGAGTACCTGGTTTGCATTTGGGCAAAAATAATAAGTGTGAAGTGTTCTGAATTAAACATTTAGCATAAGTCTTTTTTTTCTTTTAATTCCTTGGAAAAGTAAATGTAGAAAAAAAAAATTTTTTAATTACTTTTAAACATATACCATAAAAGTTTTTTTTTTAATTCCTTGAAAAGTAAAAGTAGAAAAAAAAGCATTTTCAATTACTTTTAACCATTTAACATACGAGTTTATTTTTTTAATTCCCTGGAAAAGTAATTGTAGAAAAAAAGCATTTTCAATTGCTTTTAAACATTTAACATAAGTTTTTTTTTTTTAATTCCCTGGAAAAGTATAAGTAGAAATAAAGCATTTTTAATTACTTTTAAACATTAACAGAAAATTTTTTTGAATTCCTTGGAAAAGTAAATGTAGATAAAAAGCATTTTGAATTACTTTTGAACATTAACATAAACAAATTTCTTTAAAATTCCTCGGAAAAGTAAATGTAGAAAAAAAAGCATTTTAAATTACGTTTGAACATTTAACATTAAAAATTCTTTAAAATTCATGGGAAGAGTAAATGTAGAAAAAATTCTGATTTACTTTTGAACATTTAACATAATTCTATTTAATTTCTTGGAATAATTTAACATAATTCTATTTAATTCCTTGGAATAGTAAACGTAGAAAATTTTCTGAATTACTTTTGAACATTTAACATAATTTTTTTATTCCTTGGGAGAGAAGTCT
This sequence comes from Macrobrachium nipponense, assembly GCF_015104395.2. Classification (NCBI taxonomy): domain Eukaryota; kingdom Metazoa; phylum Arthropoda; class Malacostraca; order Decapoda; family Palaemonidae; genus Macrobrachium; species Macrobrachium nipponense. Next base: position 61,052,624 of record NC_061094.1, read on the forward strand.
TGTTCATAAATATATCGGTCAATAATACGATGGAATAAGGGAGTAGAGAGAGAAGAAGAGAGAGAGAGCGGAGAGAGAGAGAGAGAGAGACAGAGGCTTGTTCAAAATATTAGTCAAAATACGAATGCTGAAAGGAGGAGAGAGATGAGAGAGAGCAACCCTGATGCAGAGAGAGAGAGAGAGAGAGAGAGAGAGAGACAGAAGTCTTGTTCAAATATTAGTCAAAATACGAATGTGAAGGAGAGAGAGAGAGAGAGAGAGAGAGAGAGAGAGAGAGAGAGAGAGAGACAGAATCTTGTTCAATATTAGTCAAAATACGAATGTGAAGAGAGAGAAGAGAGGAGAGAGAGAGAGAAAAGAGAGAGAGAGAGAGAACAGAAGCTTGTTCAAATATGTCGTCAAAATACGATGAGAGAGAGAGAGAAGAGAGACCCTCTAGAGAGAGAGATTGAGAGACGAGAGAGAAGAAGAGAGAGAAGGCCTCTGTTCCAAATATTCGTCAAAATACGAATGAGAGAGAGAAGAGAGAGAGAGAGAGGAAAGAGAGAAGCAGAGAGAGAAGGCTTGTTTCAAATATATCGTCAAAATTACTAATGTGAAGGAGAGAGAGAGAGAGAGACGAGAAGAGAAGCTTGAAGGAGAGAGAGAGACGATGAGATACCGCGAGAAGAGGAGAGAGAGGCTTGTTCAAATATTCGTCAAGATACGAATATGAAGCCGCCGAACTAATTCAGCAGATTGTCAAATAATCACTTGTTGCGTCTCCCCAGTAGAAAGGCATCAAACTTCGTTAAATATCATAAGCGACATCTGTCAGACGGGACGAAACGGCGGCTCGGGGTGTGCCGGGGGGGGGGGGGGGGGGGGGGGGGGGGGGGGGGGGGGTCCAAACCTTGTGGTAACATGCGATTTTCTTTTTTTACTTTTTTTTTTTTTTTTTTTTTTTTTTTTTTTTTTTTTTTTACTGGGAAGATGATTTAACCGAACCAAATGAAACATTTCCTTACAGGGAACTGGTCGTATATTTTCATGACTATTTCATTTCTCTCTCTCTCTCTCTCTCTCTCTCTTCTCTCTCTCTCTCTCTCTCTCGCGGGCGCTAAGGACATCAAAAGTGATATGACACTGTACTGTAAACTGTGACATTACAGACATGACAAATCAGCAGTGAGGAAGATCACACAGAAAATTCTTGGAGATGATCTGAGCCGAAGTCTTATTGCCCGACCAAAAAAAATAAAAATAAATAAATAAATAAAAAATAAAAATAAAAAAACTATTTATCTATGGCTAGTTTAAGAGCAACTAAGAAATACATCTCCGTGTGATATAACATAATATCACATTCATTAGCCTTATGTAAAACCCGGCTGGATAAGCGCAGTCTTTGAAGGAAGTTATGGAGAGAAATGGCATTGTTTTTTGGTTCATTATGTTCCAGAATTCTCCAAACTAATGAGTCCAGAATTCTCCAAAGTAATGAGTCCAGAATTCTCCAAACTAATGAGTCCAAAGTAATGAGTTCAAAATTCTCCAAACTAATGGGTCCAGAATTCTCCAAAGTAATGAGTCCAGAATTCACCAAACTAATGAGTAAGATAAAATCTTGAATTTGCAAACAATATATAAGCGTTTCCAAAGTACGAAGAAATGGAGAAGTTAAGAGGATATTGTGGTTATTAAAAAGTACATATAAACCTGTTAAAAAGTGACTTGTAGATTCTAAAATAGATAAGCAATGTGTTCAATACATGGCAGGGGTAAACTATGGCTGGACGAATCTCTATCCATTGCATTATAAACAATGACAAACTGCAAACTTGGTTAATTTACTGACGGCAAAGAAAACGGCATCTGATAAAAGGAAATCTAAATATCAGCCAATGAGATTATTGAGATGTGTCTATCAAGTCCATTTTCAACTATGACAGAAATAACAGATAAGCTGGATAGTATGACTTAAATACATTTCAGGAGAAACTACAGTTTAATACGTTTCAGGACACCCTACAATTTTAAAAATTTCAGGGGACACTGTAGTTTAACACATTTCAGGGACTCTAGTTTTATATTTCATGGGACACTACAGCATTATAAATTTCAGGGAGATACTACACTTATATATTTAAGGAGACACTACAATTTTATACAATTCAGTGGACACTAAAATTTTATTCAATTCAGGGAAACTACGATTTTATACTTAAGGGAACACTACAATTTTATACAAATCAGGAGAAACATAAAATTTTTATACAATTCTGGGGACACTACATTTATATATACAATTCAGGAAAAACTACAATTTTATACTTCAGGGGACACTGCAATTTTATACAATTCAGGGGGACACTACAATTACATACAAAACTACGATTTTATACATCAGGCGACACTTACATTTTTACACATTTCAGGGGAATCTAAATTTTTAACAATTGCAGGGACGATGCAGTTCCGTACAATTCAGTGGACACTAAACTTTTATATACATTTCAAGAGACAATGCAGGTTTGTACACTTCAGGGGCAAATACAATATCACACATTACAGAGAACACCACAAATCAGGCCAAACAATCAAAGAACGAGTTAGTTTTGAAACAAAGAAGCATCGCAACAAAAGAGACCTTAAGACTTACGTAAAACCATCGCCTGGGGATGAGCGGATAACTCAAACCAGGACCCGACGATCTTAACCAACATAACCTAACCTAATTTAGTGGTCACTAATGGCCGCTATCACCCTATATCGCTCCGACCACAAAAGGGAGGATTCCCTAAATTGTACGAACCAGCCAAAGGGGAGGGGGTCCTTAGGACTCCCCCAAAATGCAGGTGTACCACCCAGGGGGCCGTCTGGTATGGGTCCCGTTGCTCATAATCTTGTTCATCGTATGTAACGAATCTTGGTATTTTGAAAGGTTGGTAGTTTCAGCATTAACGGGGTGGCCATGGGGCAAGAGCCCGTGCTGGCAAAAGGCCTGGCTTAATCTATAATAAATAATGCTCTCAAAGATGGAGACCGTACTATTTATTCATAATATAGTACCAATAGTAAGAATAAACACTTCAATATTAAGCAATGATCACTCACACACACAAAAAAAAAAAAAAACAGAGTAGTTTTATGCCTTACAATTTTACCTGTGACAACCAACTTGATTTATGAAAAATTAATTCCAACTTTGTATTTCTTCTTAAATCATAAATTTATTTCATATTTCATTTCATAATCGCGGTCCTATATAACTAAAAAAAAATAAGATACAAAAACTTATCATGACTAAAAAAAAAAAAATTAAAAAACCTATACTGACCAAAAAAAAAAAAAAAAAAAAAACAGTATCAGGAATGATGTCTTTGACTTCATTCCACATCACCATTTTCCGATAATGTTGTAATGTTGATGACACTCAAACATTTTCCACAGTCATCATTCCTGATATATTGAGATGTTGATGACACTCAAACATTTCAAACATTTTCCAGAATCATGATCCCTGATAATGTTGATATGTTGACGACACTCGCAAACATTTTCCTTAATCATGATTCAAAATAATGTTGAAATGTTGATGACACAAACATTTTCCATAATCATGATTCCTGATATATTGAGATGTTGATGGCACTCAAACATTTCAAACATTTTCCATACTCACGATTCCTGATAATGTTGATATGTTGACAACACTCAAACATTTTCCACAGCCATGATTCCTGACATATTGAGATGCTGATGACACTCAAACATTTTCCATAATCATGATTCCTGATAATGTTGAAATGTTGATGTCATCCTCAAACATTTTACGTAAACATCAACATATTCTAACTGTTTTAAAGTTATTTGAAAATCTTGGTTTTACGCAACAATAAAGACAATCAAGAACTGAATTACCACGGCGTATGAATGCGATAAAAAAAAACGAAAATGCGTATAAACGAAGACGACTAGGACTGGTTATGGAAGTCACGTGTACACCCACACACACACACAACACACACACACATCGGAGCAAGAAACGTCTGGTATGGTAATGAGACGAGAGGACAACAGGGACTTGTTACTGACAGCCTCAAATGACTAGAGTCTGCAAAGTCCTTAATTTTGACATGACTGGAGTCCGCTAAGTCCTTAAGTTTGACATGACTGGAGTCTGCAAAGTCCTTAATTTTGACATGACTGGAGTCTGCAAAGTCCTTAATTTTGACATGACTGGAGTCCGCAAAGTCCTTAAGTTTGACACGACTGGAGTCTGCAAAGTCCTTAATTTTGACATGACTGGAGTCTGCAAAGTCCTTAATTTTGACATGACTGGAGTCTGCTAAGTCCTTATTTTGACATGACTGTAGTCTGGCAAAGTCCCTTAATTTGACATGACAGGAGTCTACAAAGTCCTTAATTTTGACATGACTGGAGTCTGCAAAGTCCTTAATTTTGACATGATGGAGTCTGCAGAGTCCTTAATGGAATGGTTATGATCTGCGTGTGTGTGTGTGTGTGTGTGTGTGTGCATGTTTATTTTTCACTCTCTTTCAATCTGTGCATGCTTATTTTTCTATCTTTTTCCTCTTTATGTATGCGTATTCTCTCTCTCTCTCTCTCTCAATGGTCTCTTCATCAGTCGGTAGAAGGCTGTGGCTGGTGACATAACAACCACTGGATAAAAAATAGAAAAAAATAAAAATAAAAAAAGAACCACTGAAGCAAGGCAGTGTCAATGACTGTCCGGTTTTTAGCGGAGGGGGGTGCGGAGGGGGGTGGGGGGTGGTCTGGGGGAGAAAACCACTGAAGAAGCTCTTTTCATAGATGGAACGTACTCATAAAAAAAGGTAATATAAAAAAGAATATCAATGACCATTGAGACGCGCTCTGCCCGGCGGACGCTTTTCTGGTGATAATCAAGTATTGCATAAGAGGCGAGTCTCTCTCTCTCTCTCTCTCTCTCTCTCTCTCTCTCTCCTCTCTCGGTTGACTGGCATCCTCAGTGCAGGATTGTCAAATGTTGAAAAGTTAGTAAGAGAACAATAAGTGAAAAGTAATTTCTCCTAATATTCAGAATTATTTCAAAATACTTTAAGTCTCTCTCTCTCTCTCTCTCTCTCTTCCTCTTTTACGTTTCTGAAGAACTCCCTAGAATGAGGCTTTGCACTGTTAAATGTTTAAAATTATTTCAAAACACTATTCTCTCTCTCTCGCTCTCTCTTCTTCTTCTTCTTCTTCTTCTTCTTCTTCTTCTTCTGTTACGTTCCTCAAGAACTCCCAAGTATGAAGTTTTGTACTAATACGTTTAAAATTATTTCAAAATAATTTCTCTCTCTCTCTCTCTCTCTCTCTCTCTCTCTCTCTCTCTCTCTTCCTCTTTTAAGTTCCTCAAGAATTCTCGAGAATGAGGTTGTGTACTGTTAAATGTTTAAAATTATTTCAAAACAATTTACTCTCTGTCTGTCTGTCTGTCTGTCTCTCGCTCTCTCTCTCTCTCTCTCTCTTCCTCTTTTACGTTCCTCAAGAACTCTCGAGAATGAGGTTTTGTACTGTTAAATGTTTAAAAATATTTCAAAACACTTCTCTCTCTCTCTCTCTCTCTCTCTTTCTCTCTCTCTCTCCATTCTCGGTTCATTGAAGACGCAACGTAACACCGTCTCCGTGACGGCGATCTCTTCATTTCCCATTCTATTTTGAGAACGAACAACAACAATAATAATAAGTCGGCTGATTTTCAAGTCTTCGTCTGGTGTACAGTTACGACAAGACGACCTGATTGATTGATAGGGCGCGGTAAATGCGGTTCTTCTCAAGGATTGTATCCCGATTTACATATTTTGGATTATATAAAAAAATAAGTAAAAAAATATTATATAAAAAGGGTTTAATTTTAGAGCCATCAAGAGCTTCATTCTCTCCTGATTTCTATATCTTGGCTTCTATTAAAATAAAAATAAAAACGTTTAATTCTTGTATTATAAAAGAGATTTATTTTTTAGATCAACAGCAGTTTTATTTTGCCTTTTGGGATATTCACCTGAGATGGGAATTCTTTGGTTTTTTCTAAACAATAATGCTTTGTTATAATTCCTTATATTTTCTTAATATTACTGAGAATTTTATAGATTTTTGCATAACTTTCAAATACAATATTACTTTGATATAATTCCTTATATTTTCTTATCATAACTGCGAAATATTTATATAATTTCCATATACAGCATTGCTGTTATAATTCCTTATATTGTTTTAATATTACTGGTAATATCATGATTGTTTTACATACAATGTTGCTTTGTTATAATTTCTTAGTTTTTGTAACATAACTGCGAATCATTTAGATGGTTTTCTACATGATGTTTATTTTCTATAATAACTCATATTTACCTAATAATCTGGTTCATTTTTCATAAGGTTTACGCCAAAATAAGGGTACTAGATTATCCGTCACACTGGCTTAATATAATTACTAATAAAAAAAATTGAAAGAAGCATAAGTTTGTCAGTCAAATAAGCTACTTCTCTTATAAAAAAATGTAAAATTAAACCTTGTAAAAAAACTCAAAGTATTAACCAAACAAGCGTCAATATCTCTTCATAGACAGATAATCTCAGATTGCCATCTCATGTTTATTACGATTATCGTCTGTGTCCAGTTTGTCGAACAAATGAATGTGTTCGTCCGTCAGACAAATTAACAAGGGTTAATTCATCCAGAAAACGACTTATGTTCATTTACATGATGATGGAACTTGGAGACACAATTGATAGATTTGTCAAGATCTCTCTCTCTCTCTCTCTCTCTCTCTCTCTCTCTCTCTCTAAAACTTGAACGCATGCTGATTCATACGGCCATGAATTTGAAAAGATTATGAAACTATATATATATATATATATATATATATATATATATATATATATATGTGTGTGTGTGTGTGTGTGTGTGTGTGTGTGTGTTTATATACATACATATTGACAATCTATTCTTTGTTTACACTTAAAAGAGAAATTAGTGCGAAACTGAAGATTTATTTAAGTTAAACTAGATAATACAAATATACGTAGATGTATATATTTATATATAATATATACATACATACATACATATATAGGTGTATACACTTACGTGTAATTTTTCATTCATTTCAGACATATATTAAATGCCGTGAAAATTGATTTGGCACAATGCTTACTCCTCAGAATAAATATGCAACAACAACAACAACAACAATGATAGTATCCATAACAACAAAAGTAAATAAAAAAAAACTATTATAGCGGTAAAACAACCAAGTCACGTGACTCCTAGCAGCGACGAACTACGCAGTTCATCGGAGAGATAACACGCCGATGAGATACATTTTTTTTTTTTTTTTTTTTTTTTTGCTACAGGAGGTTATATGGCCTGGCGCCGTCGACTTGGGTATCCTTGATTATCGAACCTGTCATACCTATTGTTGGGTAACAACAACAAACAAACAACAACAAACAACGAGAAAAACAGCAGGAACGTCAGCAAACATCGACCGCAACAACAATGTTTCGCTCGATTGTGGTTATGATTCGTTTCCGATGATAATAATAATAATAATAATAATAATAATAATAATAATAATAATAATAATGAATGCTTAAAATAATAATACTGGCAACATTATTCTGAATGAGAGCAATATTAACAAACGACAAAGTAATAATAATATAATAATAATAATAATAATACTGGCAACATCATTCTGAATGAGAGCAATATTAACACGAAATCGAATAATAATAATAATAATAATAATAATAATAATAATAATAATACTGGCAACATCATTCTGAATGAGAGCAATATCAACAAACGACAAAATAATAATAATAATAATAATAATAATAATAATAATAATAATAATAATAATAATAATAATAATAATAACAGGAGCCCTCCACTGGAGCCTGTGCAAGAAACATCAGCTACCTTGCAGTAATAAGTGGTACGAGCACCAACCTGAAGGAGTGATAGAAAACGATCAGGCAAAGATCCTCTGGGACTATGGTATCAGAACGGATAGGGTGATACGTGCAAACAGACCACGTGACGTTGATTGACAAGGTCAAGAAGAAAGTATCACTCATTGATGTCGCAATACCATGGGACACCAGAGTTGAAGAGAAAGAGAGGGAAAATTGGATAAGTATCAAGATCTGAAAATAGAAATAAGAAGGATATGGGATATGCCAGTGGAAATCGTACCCATGATCATAGGAGCACTAGGCACGATCCCAAGATCCCTGAAAAGGAATCTAGAAAAACTAGAGGCTGAAGTAGCTCCAGGACTCATGCAGAAGAGTGTGATCCTAGAAACGGCACACATAGTTTAGAAGAGTGATGGACTCCTAAGGAGGCAGGATGCAACCCGGAACCCCACACTATAAATACCACCCAGTCGAATTGGAGGACTGTGATAGAGCAAAAAAAAAAAAAAAAAAAAAAAATAAAAAAAAAAAAAAAAAAATAATAATAATAATAATAATAATAATAATGAGTGTTTGAAATATTAATAATACTGGCACATAGTGCTGAATGAGAGAATTATCAACAAACTGACAAAAATTGACAGTAATGTCAATAACTGGAGAATATATTTAATATGTTTACTCTATCAACATACCCGGCCCTCTCTCTCTCACCAACCCTTAATATACCCTACATCTCCATTCGAGTACCTACCTCCAAAACAAGCTGGAACACTGTTGAAGGTTTATAAATAGATGAATGACTGACTTACTGATTGACAGATTGACTAACTGACTGGCTAACTGACCGACCAACTAACTGACTGAGTGAGTGATAGACTGAGTGACTGACTAACTGACAGAGTCAGGAGTGATTGATTGACTGACTGACTAAGTGACTGATTGACTGGCTAACTGACCGACTGACTGACTGGCTAACTGACTAGCTAACTGGCTGATTGGCTAACTAACTGATTGAATGATTGACTGACTGACTGGGTAACTACCTGACTGTCAGAATGACCTTATTCTTTATATTCTTATAAATCAATAAATCCTTAATATACAATGTATATATATATATATATATATATATATATTATATATATATATATATATATATATATCATATGTATATATACACACACGCATAGACCACTAACATATATCTACGTATATACATCTACATACAGAACTCACACACACGGCACCTACCATCCACAAGCGAGTGCATATCTAGTTCAACTGCCTTTACTAAGGTCAAAGGTCAAAGGGTTCCTGTTTCCGTGACCTCTCGATTCCCGCCCGGAATGAACTGGTTTGGGGAAGCCTTGGCGCAATCCGCTTTTCTAAATAGGAAATGCAGTCTCTCTCTCTCTCTCTCTCTCTCTCTCTCTCTCTCTCTCTCTCTTTGCCGTTATTGTATCGTTGTACTTCCGCAATAGGGATGTTTGTTGTTGCTTAGCGTTAGGATATATATACTTACTTACATACATACATACATATATATATATATATATATATATATATATATATATATATATATATCACACATACACATATATGAGATTCCATCTTGGACACTTCTTCAATATCGTTTATTTCAGAGAGTCTGAGAAGTAGCATGATAAAGCAGGCCTTCCAAATTCTTCCTTTTTCTTATTTCTTCCTAAATATTACGCAATTATTATTATTATTATTATTCAGAAAATGAACGCTATTCATATGGAACAAGCCCACCAGAGGGACCATTGTAGCTATTATTATTATTATTATTATTATTATTATTATTATTTTTTTTTTTTTTTTTTTTTTTGCTCTATCACAGTCCTCCAATTCGACTGGGTGGTATTTATAGTGTGGGGTTCCGGGTTGCATCCTGCTCCTTAGGAGTCCATCACTTTTCTTATATTGTGTGCCGTTTCTAGGATGACACTCTTCTGCATGAGTCCTGGAGCTACTTCAGCCTCTAGTTTTTCTAGATTCCTTTTCAGGGATCTTGGGATCGTGCCTAGTGCTCCTATGATTATGGGTACGATTTCCACTGGCATATCCCATATCCTTCTTATTTCTATTTTCAGATCTTGATACTTATCCATTTTTTCCCTCTCTTTCTCTTCAACTCTGGTGTCCCATGGTATTGCGACATCAATGAGTGATACTTTCTTCTTGACTTTGTCAATCAACGTCACGTCTGGTCTGTTTGCACGTATCACCCTATCCGTTCCTGTACCATAGTCCCAGAGGATCTTTGCCTGATCGTTTTTCTATCACTCCCTTCAGGTTGGTGCTCGTACCACTTATTACTGCAAGGTAGCTGATGTTTCTTGCACAGGCTCCAGTGGAGGGCTTTTGCTACTGAATCATGCCTCTTTTTTGTACTGGTTCTGTGCAAGTGCCGGGCATTCACTTGCTATGTGGTTTATGGTTTCATTTTTCGTATTGCACTTCCTACATATGGGAGAGATGTTATTTCCGTCTATCGTTCTTTGAACATACCTGGTTCTTAGGGCCTGATCTTGTGCCGCTGTTATCATTCCTTCAGTTTCCTTCTTGAGGTCTCCCCTCTGTAGCCATTGCCATGTGTCATCGCTGGCTAGTTCTTTAGTCTGTCTCATGTATTGTCCGTGCATGGGTTTGTTGTGCCAGTCCTCTGTTCTGTCTGTCTTTCTCCTGTCTCTGTATATTTCTGGGTCTTCGTCTACTTTTATCAGTCCTTCTTCCCATGCACTCTTTAGCCACTCGTCTTCACTGGTTTTCAGATATTGCCCCAGTGCTCTGTTCTCGATGTTTACGCAGTCCTCTATACTTAGTAGTCCTCTCCCTCCTTCCTTTCGTGTTATGTATAGTCTGTCCGTATTTGCTCTTGGGTGTAGTGCTTTGTGTATTGTCATATGTTTCCTGGTTTTCTGATCTATGCTGCGGAGTTCTGCCTTCGTCCATTCCACTATTCCTGCGCTGTATCTGATTACTGGCACTGTTCCCACCCATGTGGTTTATGGCTTTCTTTTATCATATTTCCGCCGTTGAGTTTTTTGACTTGAGTATCGCCTTGAGTCTCTGCATATATTCTTTCCTGATCGTGTC
>NC_061094.1:61071202-61096202 GCF_015104395.2 Macrobrachium nipponense
GAGTATAGCTAAATTACATACTCTGCAATTGCAAGTTGGCAGCCTACGAAAAAAATGGTTAAAACAATATTGTTTAGGGGCCATTAGGTCAACAGGGTAAATCGTGTATGTTGGACACTAATTTGATGTTTCTAGATTTCTTTCACTGCATCATAGCTATGTAATATTAAAGTGTTAATCTGGTCCTTGTAATAAGAACTAAATGGCCAAGCAAGGCACATAATGAGTTTTTGTTGATGTTTTGATATAGGCTGCTAATTTCATATCAATGTATATAGATTATCATTACAATGTAGTATCATTAAACTGTTGGAAACAGCAATGAAAAAAAACTTGTTTAAACTGCTGGGAATATTTATAAATAAATGAACAGATGTACAATAAATGTTATATATACATTCAATGTAAGAACAAATATCATGAAAATAAATCATTGTGCAATACATTTTGAGAGTTGTTACTTCAAAGTATAGGCTTAATGACCCATAAGGCCACCCATAGCTTTAAATTTACATGCCTGACCAAACCAATGAACAGTTAGCTGAAAAAGAAAAATTAGACTGGCCTTATGATTGTGGCCTAGGCTGAAAGGCTCAGGGCGGGGGGAGCGGGGGGGTTACTATGACCAGGTATACGGGGATGCTCGTCAGGATTGGCTCATTTTGGCAATTTTGGTCTAGAGATGGGTCCCCTTCTGGAAGGGTAGAAATACAGAGATGACCCAGGGCCTTATCCCAAATATGGTATAATAATTGATGGGTCCTTGACAACACAGGTCTAGAGATGAGCTATATTGAACTGTTAATGCTTGTCATAATGATATATCCTAGTCTGAGCAAATTAAAGGTAGTTTTGTGAAAAATTTAAGTTCTATATAATTATTTCACCATATAAAATTAGGTCTAGAGATAGGTCACTTTTGCCACTAGACTAGGTCTCTTGATCCCCCCCTAAATTTTCCAAAGCCAGGTCTAGAGGTCAGAATTCACTGAGGAGCATCCCGTTCCAAAAAATTGGAAGAACCCCCCCCCCCCCCCCCCCCCCCCCCCCCCAGGCTCAAAGGAGCAGGCAGAGATGCAAAGGCTAGATAACACAGAAATCCTAGTTATTCTAGGGCCTACTGTAGTTTATTTTAGGCTCAACCCTACAGTTTTATGACCTAAACTTATATTGGGGGAATTTTTAACTTAGCACTTCGAGAGACAAAGATTTTACTTAAGTTGCACAGATCCATAGCTGTAGGCCTACTTTAGTAATCTGTCTTATCACAGCATTTCAAATTATTGTTTACAGCAATAGTTATGGTTAAATATTAACATTTGTGTACAACTAGTCCCCTTCCCCCTACCTGCTAAAACAAAGTCATTGCAAGTTAACTTTCAAACAATAAGGAACAATTTTATTTTATTAGATCCTTGTAGGGAATTATGTAAGCTTTGTAAAGAGCCATCAGACAAGAAAATCCGTGCAATAGTAAGCGAATAGTGGCGAAAAAACGTCATATACTGCAGCCTGCTGCATTGTTTGAATTACCGCACCAAGATGGCGGACCTGATGACGTGCGCCAGCCTATTCAGCTAGCGGCCGATGCGGCATCTAGGCTTTTATATCTGTGGTTCAAACAAGGACCAAAAGCACTTTTTTTTGTAAACTGATATGAAATGCTTCATGTTTCCATATAAACACGTCAGAATTGTCAACTTTCTTCTAAATAAATTCAGAAATACTGCTCTGTGACCTTTCAAGATGTAAGAAATAGATCTTTGTCTGAAGAAAGAGATATAGGTTTACTACTTCTAGTCTGCAATGCAAGGTTGAATCAGCAGGCTTATCTGGCCAGCCACATGAATCAGGCTAAGGATGCGGGGTCACTGAACTGCTACTGTAAGGTCAGAGTTCAGTCAAACCTTTCCTGTACTAAAAGCACACACCAAAAATGCTGAAATGGCTGAAAACCTTAGTAGGTTGACATGTCAGAGTTCAGTCAGACCTTTCCTGTACTAAACACACGCCCCAAAAATGCTGAAATGACTGAAAACCTAAGTAGGTTGACAGGTCAAAGTTCAGTCACACTCTTTCCCTGTTAAAGTAAAGTATGCCTCCACAAAAATGTGGAAAATTTGACGGGGGGGGAGACAACCTAAGTAGGTTGACAGTCATTGAGTTCAGTCACTCTTCTGTAGTAAAGCAAACTTCAACCAAAATGCTGAAATGACTGAAACCCTTAGTAGTTGACCATGGTTTCATAGGTTCAGTCCACACTCTTCCTGATTAAACGCCCACACAAAACATGCTGAAATGGACTTTGGAAAACCTTAGTATAAATTGATAGGTCAGTTCAGTCACAACAAAACCTTTCCTGTACTAAACACACACCCCAAAAATGCTAAAACGACTGAAAACCTAAGTAGGTTGACATGTCAGAGTTCAGTCACACTCTTCCTGTACTAAAAGCACCCACCAAAAATGCTGAAATGGCTGAAAACCTTAGTAGGTTGACATGTCAGAGTTCAGTCACACTCTTCCTGTATTAAACGCACCAACAAAAAATGCTGAAATGACTGAAAACCTTAGTAGGTTGATAGGTCAGAGTTCAGTCACACCTTTCCTGTACTAAACACACACCCCAAAAATGCTAAAACGACTGAAAACCTAAGTAGGTTGACATGTCAGAGTTCAGTCACACTCTTCCTGTACTAAAAGCACCCACCAAAAATGCTGAAATGGCTGAAAACCTTAGTAGGTTGACATGTCAGAGTTCAGTCACACCTTTTCTGTAGTAAAAGCACTCACCAAAAATGCTGAAATGACTGACAACCTAAGTAGGTTGACAGGTCAGAGTTCATTCACACCTTTCCTGTACTAAACACACGCCCCAAAAATGCTAAAACGACTGAAAACCTAAGTAGGTTGAGTCACTTAACGAAAAATAGCCAACAACAGCCTGTCACAAGAAAACTGGTCTAAATACAACGTCCTGTTCTATACGTTGTTTACAAGAAGAAGAAGATCAACTTCTACAAACACGGCTATCCGAAATCTAATCTCACGTTTATGGACAGAGGTCAGAACAGGGAACCATTCCGATCCTAAACGTCCGCTGGAAACCCTTTCTGTGGATTTTCGGGTAGGATTTAATCGGCCAAAGGTGGATTAATGTATGCTGTTGTTTTGCCCGTGAGGTAATCGAGTTTAAGGAAATCTGATAGCTGATTGTATACCTTTTTCTAGTGAAGTATCCCATGTAGTATTTTGGTCAGGGGGGGGGATGGGTATCTTATACATTATCATGAGTCTGAAAATTTCTGAATATAATTCCTTTTCTTCTTATATAATATATATATAGTATATATATATATATATATATATATATATATGCAAGCTAGACAAAAATCTGACTTTAAGAAAATAATATGGAATGAAAGAGAGAGAGAGAGAGAGAGAGAGAGAGAGAGAGAGAGAGAGAGAGAGTCAAAATGCTTTATTCAATTAAAAATGTTTATTACAGTGTTACATTTATACATGAAAAATTATGCACGAATGTGTGTATGAGAGAGAGAGAGAGAGAGAGAGAGAGAGAGAGAGAGCGAGAGAGAGATTCCACCGGATCTTCCTCTGGCGTCTTCTGCATCCGACGTAAACATGTTGACATAAACAACAGGACGCCCCCTACCCTGCCATCCCCCCCCCCCCCAAAAAAAAAGAAGTCCCAAAATGCTAAGCACAAGGACCGCATATCAGATGAGCAGGTGACCATATCAAAGATCCCGATCTTGATTTTTTTTCTTTTTTTGCCTTTTTCTTTGGTTTTCGTTTTTTTTATTGGTTTCAGAGCGTTTGCCATTTACCTCGACAACACCATCTATGTTGTCTCTTTTTAATGTATTCTGTACTATGGGTTTCCAAAGATCCCGATCTTAAATGGGTTTTCTTTTTTTTTTCTTTTTTTAGCGCGTTTGCCATTTACCTCGACGTCGCCATCTTTGTTGTCTCTTTTTAATGTATTCTTTATTTTGGGTTTCCAAAGATCCCGATCTTGAATGTTTTTTTGTTTTTTGTTTTTTTGTTTTTTTGCCTTTTTTTTCAGCGCGTTTGCCATTTACCTCGACGACGCCATCTTTGTTGTCTCTTTTTAATTTATTCTTTACTTTGGGTTTTCATATAATTTTTTTTTTTTTTTTTTTTTTTTTAGTTGGCTCTTCATCAGCGTCTATCATCATGAACGCCGATTCCGACTCCGGACCCGTTATATCAGCATTGAATTATTATTATTATTATTATTATTATTATTATTATTATTATTATTATTATTATTATCTATTTCCATTCCTCGCCTTTCTAAGGCGTCTACCTATATTTCTTTCCAGTCAAATTTATTTCCATTTCTTCTCTCGCCTCGTCGTTTTTTTTTAATGTCTATCAATATTTCTATGCCTCTGTCTTTTACCCTTCAGAATGGTATATTCCTTCTCTCTCACTGCTTATTTTCAACATTTCTTCGTATATATCATTCAATAAAATAGTCTATTTTAGTCTAGGCTTTCTCAACAACAAAGTTGTTGTTCCATTTATAGGTGCAGGAGTAATCTTGTTGTTGTTGTTTCTTAAAAAAAAATTTATCATTCATCTTAAATTCATCAACTTAATGTCTCTTTCTTTCTTTTTTTTCTTTTTTTTTTTTTTTTTTTTTCAAAGGACGAGAGACATCCATAACCTATACCAAAATGAACGCCAGTGTCTTGGTCACTTATTTGAATATGCTATTTTTAACTCTCCATAAAACCTTTTTCTTATTTTGGTTTTGCCAAAAATGTCACATCGCCACGTCGCCTCATTAGTACATCGCCATATCCCAAGAGGAGTAGAGGGCTGTCTCAATGGGAGTGGCAAGATGGCGCCCGTACATGGAGGGATCAGGGCAACAAACGCCTTATTCAACTCGGCCGTCGATCAGTGGAGGGCGATAAGGCGGGAGAACATCATGAATCTTCTTCTCTGTCGATTGTCATCAATTCGTTTAGTATCTGCGTTTATTTCTATCTACGTCTTATTGGCCGAGGTCGTGACGTCCGGTTGAGGGGTGGGGGGGGGGGGGGTGGGGGGGGAGTAAGGAAGAAGAGAAGGGGGGGAAAGGGATGAATATTTGTAAAGGCTCCAAATTCCATGTAGTATATACATGGCCGGCGATTCCTTTCCGAGACGCGGTGTAATCTTAATAGTCCTGGGTTGTGACGTCACGGCGTAGTTCCTTTACGTCAGGTAAAGTGATGTTTCCGATTACCCTCTATCTATTTTATAAAGGATCGGAAGTTATGCAACGGAAATTGTAGATGACGTTTACTATTATTTCAATAAATAACTTTTCTACGCACTGCAACTTTGTTCAACTACAGTTTTAAAAGCATCCAGTAAGGTGAAATAACGCCTCAGTGGCGTGATCGGTATGGTCTTGACCTGCCACCTCGGTGGCTGCGAGTTCGATTCTCGGGCATTCCATTGAGGTGTTAGAGATGTGTGTATTTCTGGTGATAGAAGTTCATTCTCGACGTGGTTCGGAAGTCACGTAAAGCCGTTGGTCCCGTTGCTGAATAACCACTGGTTCCATGCAGCGTAAAAATACAAACAAACAAACAAACAAGTGAAATAACTTGACAACTAATGATAGGTTAAAAGTCAGCTACTGAAAAACATGCTAATGAGATCACGATCTGAATATCATAGTAGATGAATGTAGCGTACTATCGTCATAAAAATATCACAAATAACTATCAAAATCAAAATAAATCACCATAAAAGAGAGAAGTACAAATATTGCAGTGCCAATAACAACAATAGTGGCCAACACGACAAATATAGATAAATAAATAAATACTAACTAAAAACCAAAAATGTACCTAGATTCTAGAACGGTCTATTGACACCCGGCTTCATTCCTCCTCTCTAGGACATCTGGTTAGCTCTAGTGACTCCTCTAGATTAACGCAAACTGTAATACGGATGCGACCTAGTTATTCCCAAAAAATGCATCTAGATTCATTCAACCTCTCTAGAGAAATATAATTTGTTGCATTGACTTTTCTAGAATATTTCAAATTGTACTATGGAAGTGATCTAGTTGCTGGCGAACAGAAAAATTAAAAATAAAACTTGCATCTAGATTCTAGAACCGAATATATTCACACCCGACCTCATTTATCCTCTCTAGGGCACTCAGCTCTGTTCTAGTAACTTTTCTAGAAAAGCGCAAATTGTACTATGGAAGTGATCTAGTTGCTAAGGTATGTATAACAAATAAAAACAAAAACGGGTATCCCATGCATTCTATAATTGTGCTAGAATAACGCAAACTTTATAGAAGTGATCTAGTATCTAAGGAATAGAAAAAAAAGAAAAAAAAAGATGCCCCATATATTCTCGGGGTATTGAGTTTCTTGTTATTTTTTTTCTTTCTTGTACCTTCGATTAATCAAGGTCGAATACAAACGTTTGAGAGAGAGAGAGAGAGAGGAGAGAGAGAGAGAGAGAGAGAGAGAGAGAGAGAGAGTATATTTAAAAACGAAAAGGAGCAAAATAACGTATAAAAATACTCGTGCACTGAAGTCATGCTGTCCTTTTTCATATCTTGTTCATAACAGTGTGACAAATGTGATGTATTATTATTATTTATTTAGTTATTTTTTTGCTCTATCACAGTCCTCCAATTCGACTGGGTGGTATTTATAGTGTGGGGTTCCGGGTTGCATCCTGCCTCCTTAGGAGTCCATCACTCTCCTTACTATGTGTGCCGTTTCTAGGAGCACACTCTTCTGCATGAGTCCTGGAGCTACTCAAGCATCTAGTTTTTCTAGATTCCTTTTCAGGGATCTTGGGATCGTGCCTAGTGCTCCTATGATTATGGGTACAATTTCCACTAGCATTTCCCATATCCTTCTTATTTCTATTTTCAGATCTTGATACTTATCCATTTTTTCCCTCTCTTTCTCTTCAACTCCGGTGTCCCATGGTATTGCGACATCAATGAATGATACTTTCTTCTTGACTTTGTCAATCAACGTCACGTCTGGTCTGTTTGCACGTATCACCCTATCCGTTCTGATACCATAGTCCCAGAGGATCTTTGCCTGATCGTTTTCTATCACTCCCTCAGGTTGGTGCTCGTACCATTTATTACTGCAAGGTAGCTGATGTTTCTTGCACAGGCTCCAGTGGAGGGCTTTTGCCACTGAATCATGCCTCTTTTTGTACTGGTTCTGTGCAAGTGCCGGGCATTCGCTTGCTATGTGGTTTATGGTTTCATTTTTCGTATTGCACTTCCTACATATGAAGTAGATGTTATTTCCGTCTATCGTTCTTTGAACATATCTGGTTCTTAGGGCCTGATCTTGTGCTGCTGTTATCATTCCTTCAGTTTCCTTCTTTAGCTCTCCCCTCTGTAGCCATTGCCAGGTGTCATCGCTGGCTAGTTCTTTAGTCTGTCTCATGTATTGTCCGTGCATTGGTTTGTTGTGCCAGTCCGCTGTTCTGTCTGTCATTGTCCTGTCTCTGTATATTTCTGGGTCTTCGTCTACTTTTATTAGTCCTTCTTCCCATGCACTCTTTAGCCACTCGTCTTCACTGGTTTTCAGATATTGCCCCAGTGCTCTGTTCTCGATGTTGACGCAGTCCTCTATACTTAGTAGTCCTCTCCCTCCTTCCTTTCGTGTTATGTATAGTCTGTCCGTATTTGCTCTTGGGTGTAGAGCTTTGTGTATTGTCATATGTTTCCTGGTTTTCTGATCTATGCTGCGGAGTTCTGCCTTCGTCCATTTCACTATTCCTGCGCTGTATCTGATTACTGGCACTGCCCATGTGTTTATGGCTTTTTCATATTTCCGGCGTTGAGTTTTGACTTGAGTATCGCCTTATTATTATTATTATTTTATTATTATTATTATTATTATTATTATTATTATTACATCTGATCCGTCATTTTGCTGTTGTGTGTTGATACAAACATTCACCAATAAATAATATGAGATATAAATATAAACATATAAATTTAGCGAACACTGTTAAATATCATGTATATTCCAAGAGGAAATATTTGCCTACGCTATAAGGAAATCTGGTAGCTTTATCCAGTGCTTATTACAAAATTATTTTCGGGCATTTGTGATTAAGTGTCTAAACAACTTCTTGGAAGTCCAACTTTCCTCGCCTCTTCCATGTTAACGGATCTCAATAAAATAATAACGTCACAGTGATTTCCATCCCTCCTTGGGTTATCCCACCATGCAAAATAACAAGTCACTGCTTCGCTTTTCACAATTACGCTATTTGGTTAGGCTCTTAGACTGTGGCAAGCAAATTGCTTTGTAGTAAACACATTTTTCTGGATTTTCTCTTTCCTATCTGAGCATGCGTCACATTGGCCCCGCCCCCTTTCCCTACCTACCTCACAAAGTGCTTTATAGTATAGAAATTTTTCTGGATTTTTTCCCTACCTGAGCATGCGTCACACTGGCCACGCCCCCTTCCCCGCAGAGGGCTTTGTAATTAACACATTAATAAATACATTTTTCTTTTTTTGTATGCGCATGCGTCACATTAGCTATGCCCCCTTCCCCCTGTCCCGCAAGTGCTTTATAGTAAACGCAATAGCAAAAACACTTTTCTTTCTTTTTCCATCTGGGCTTGCGTCACATTAGCACCGCCCCCCCTCCCTTCCACCTGCCCCGCCCCCTCCAGAGTTCAAATCTGTTTATTAATAGTAATGGTGCAACGTGTTCCATGACTTTGTAATCTGGCGTTAATCCCTCAAGCGGACGCGCAGGTCCGCCTTCATTTATTTTTTCCTTACTGCGCATGTGCACAACAACAACAACAGCCACCACAGCAGTCAGAGTACTGAGAAAACACCTTGATTGCTTTATGAGAGTCATTTAAGTCTCGTTAAGGAGAGAGAGAGAGAGAGAGAGAGAGAGAGAGAGAGAGAGAGATTGGGGGGTTGATGTAAGTTCGTCACTGATAATTTTGTCATGTGTGAGTCAAAGACCAAAAAAGTAAAATAATAATAATAATTTCTAAGCGTAATTTTTATTGGTAAGCTTAAGAAATTGCTATTTCGAAAAAGGATGTTGAATATTGAACAGGATTGGGAGAATGATTAAGGAGAGAGAGAGAGGAGAGAGAGAGAGAGAGAAGGGGGGGGGGGGGGGTGGGGGGGGGGGGGGGGGGGGGGGGAAATGTAGGTTCGTCACTGATAATTTTGAGTCAAAAGCCTAAAAAATAAAATAATAATAATAATAATTTTTAAACGTAATTTTTATTACTAAGCTCAAGAAATTACTATTTCGAAAAGGATGTTGAATATATAACAGCACAGGGAGAATGATCTCCCGTATTACTAATCCTTAGATACCCTCAATACAAGCAAAAAATAATAATAAATAAATAATAAATAAATAAACTCTTTGGCTCTTTCTATGCCTGTCTTCTGCCACCATAAAATGAAACTACCTTTTTTATTACTTTTTTTTTTTTTTTGAAAGGAAAACCTCAAGTAGGAACAGGCATAGGAATTAGCGTGAATGTGTTTTCAATATCACAAAATTTTGAAAAATCATTTCTCTCTCTCTCTCTCTCTCTCTCTCTCTCTCTCTCTCGTACATGTCGTCACCTTAAAACTTAGTCTGTACACTTAATTTATCCCGATTTTCTACAGCTCTTACTTTCTTACATAATAGAGATAGATTCCGATAACACTACATAATTGACAATATCATCATCATTATTATTATTATTATTATTATTATTATTATTATTATTATTATTCAATGAACCCTACTCATACAGTAGAAGAACAAGCCCACAAGGGACATTAAACTCACTATTATTATTATTATTCGTTAGATAAACCCCTTTTCATATGAAATAAGCCCACCGAAGGTCGCCACTGCCATGAAATTCAACCTTCCAAAGTATATAGTTTTCATCTCAAAGTCAGAGACGATAATAGCAAATACAGAAAGAAGAGATCACTATTTGGATAAGAGAAAAAAAAGGAAAAAACGAACAAATTACTATATAAACAGTTAAAAATATAAATAATGGCTACGATACTGACACAGGCGTGTGAATAATAATAATAATAAAATAATAATAATAATAATAATAATAATAATAATAATAATATTAATAATGAAAAGGTGAATTATTAACCCTACAGTCTTCCACACTGAAAACTCAGTTCTCCCGTTACATATATTTTTCTTCAGTGGAAATAAAGATAAAAAAACAGCACTTCAGTTTGCTCTGTCTACAAACGCAAAAGGAAGAGGACAAGTCCTTGGAAACAGTACATCGAGAGAGAGAGAGGGAGGTAGAGAGAGAGAGGGAGAGGGAGGGAGGGAGGTAGAGAGAGAGAGAGGGAGGTAGGAGAGGGAGACGAGCTTGATAAACAGCGTGCACGAACGCGTGAAATATGTGACAGAGGTTTACATATCACTTAGAGAGAGAGAGAGAGAGAGAGAGATGATTGTAGTGTAGGTCATACTTTTAAAAAAGTTGACATTGTAAAGCCAGATTCATGAAGATAAATAGGCCTGCCATTCTCGTTTCTCATCGTTCTCGTTATCACATTCTCCTCCTGCTCTCTCTTATTAGTCTTTTTTTTCTGTCCTCCCCTCCCTCTCACTCTCCCTCTCCCTCTCCCTCTCTCCTTTTAGCCGACGTTCCTCTTGGCACACACACACACACACACAGACACACATGCGGACGCATACACGAACACAGACGTCAATGAATTATGGTCTTGTTATCTTTTCTTTCTTTCTTATTCTTATTATTATTTCTGTCACGCCATCTTCCAAAGCGTCTCTACTACTCTGTCTAATGGCTGTCTCGAACTGTCACTAAGCATATGCCCTTCTACCCTTCCATGTAAGGGATTTCTAGTCTCACCAACTGACTATATAGTTATTAGTACCCCTAAGCACACCTCTCATATTTTAGCAAATTATAAATGGCCTTCTTCTGATTGAAACTCGATTAATACCCAACAAATTCTGAGGCTTCTGTGTCCAGTCTGTCGACTAGAATTGTCACTAAGAATATGCATTTGTTATCAGTAAACTCATTTGTATCTGTAATGTTTCAGCAATCTATACGTGGCCTTTTTTTGTTTACAACTCTATTATCTACAGAATCTATTAATAATATTATTGGTATTTTGTACCTCAATTGTCGGCATTGTGTCGTCTCTACTTTGTTTACTCTTTCCCTCTCCCTCTCTCTCTCTCTCGATATATATATATATATATATATATATATATATATATATATATATATATATATATATATATGTATGTATGTATGTCTATATGTGTGTGTGCGAGTGTGTAAGGTAAAGTCCACAATGATATTATTGTTACAAAGCATAGTATATTAGATATATATATATATATATATATATATGTGTGTGTGTGTGTGTGTGTGTGTGCACATTTACAGAGCTTATAGCTTTCACCCAACTGATGAGGACTTTTTCTCTTTTCAGTGATCATGTCCACAGCAGTTAGACGAAAGCTTTATATAAGCTCTGTAATACAAAATTATTCAAAATTAGGCCTGGGTTTTGCTAAACAGGAATTACATTGTGGACTTTACCTAAGATTTATGATAAGTATGACATACTACCTTTATATTATATTATATTATATTATATATATTTTATTTATATATATATATATATATATATATATATATATATATATATATATATATATAGGATATATATATATGGAATTACTGAAAATTCTCCTGTGTTCCGCTTCGGCTAACGTGTGATTTCTCGAACTCTTTTTATGGCCAAGTCATTGTCATGTTTAATTACGACTAAGCTATGTTACATTGGGATAATGTAGCCAACAGCTGTGCTGTCCTTGAGAGAGAGAGAGAGAGAGAGAGAAGAGAGAGAGAGAGAGAGAGAGAGAGAGAGAGAGATTTACAAGGGATGTCGATTCTTCTGAAAATCTCCGTGATATCAAATCGAGTGTGTCTTTATCATCCCATAAATGAGAGAGAGAGAGAGAGAGAGAGAGAGAGAGAGAGAGAGAGAGAGAGAGAGTCCATAAATGTGAGAGATTGCACCTTATCAACAAAAGCATTTCCGCTTGCAATAAACAAACAAAATTTCGTAAGCATTTTTATTTTGAAGAAAATATGTATCAAACCTTTGTTAAATATTTTTATTTTGAGGAAAATATGTACTTAACCTTTGTCATTCATATAAATAGTACTTATTCGACTGACTTCCAGTAGCTTAAAATAATTATCGTCCTGTAAGTTTTAAACACTAGTAGTTTGCAACAGCTCATTGAAACGTGTAAACTTTTTATTACTGAACAGTTTATGAAGTGCTATTATGGTAATGACTGGGAATCTTCAGGAATACATCATAGTCATCATTCCTGTTTGAATTACAATACATATATGTGTGTATTTTTGCATACATACATAAATATTCATACAAACACATACATACGCTTATCTAAAATACAATACATATCCGTGTGTATTCTTACATGCATGTCTAAATACATACATACATACTTCTGTTTAAAATACGATACATATCCGTATTTTTACACACATTCATATATATATATATATATATATATATATATATATATATACATAAATGCATACAAACATAAATACATACATGCTTACATACTTCTTCTATTTCAAATACAATACACATCCGTGTGTATTTTTACATACATACATAAATACAAACTGCTTCGTTTGAAAATACAATACTTGTGCAAGTGTATTTTTACATACATACATTAACTACATGCGTAAAGTATACATACTGCTTCTATTCAAAATACAGTACACATTCGCGTGTATATTTACATACATAAATACATACATACATACTGCACCTATTTAAAATACAATACATATTAGCGTGTATTTTTACATACATACATACTTTTAATATATTTTCCAGTTTATTTATATCTCGTCCTTGGAATTCCTTGCAATTTTGAGGTTAAACGCGGAGATATTTATGTAATAACTGTTATTAGAATAATTGTTATTGTAATATTCCCCCCAGTGATACTTAAGTTTATTTTCAACAATGAATTTTCCATCTATATTGTAATTCTTATTACTTTTAAAGATATTATTATTATTATTACTATTATTATCATTATCATTATTATTATTTTTATTATCATTATTATTGTCATGCTAAGCTTTACTGCAAGCAATCTATGAATTAGCACCCACAATATAATGCAGTTGCCAATTGATCTACAAGCACAGAGAGAGAGAGAGAGAGAGAGAGAGAGAGAGAGAGAGAGAGAGAGAGAGAGAAGAAAATCACATATGAAAAAAAAATGTGGTCATAATTCTAATTTCCATTGCCAAGGAGAGAGAGCGAGAGAGAGAGAGAGAGAGAGAGAGAGAGAGAAGAGAGAGAGAGAAAAAATCACATATGAAAAAAATGTGGTCATAATTCTAATTTCCATCGCCAAGGAGAGAGAGAGAGAGAGAGAGAGAGAGAGAGAGAGAGAGAGAGAGAGAGAGAAAATCACATATGAAAAAAATGTGGTCATAATTCTAATTTCCATCGCCAAAGAGAGAGAGAGAGAGAGAGAGAGAGAGAGAGAGAGAGAGAGAGAGAGAGAGATGGCGTTATTAAGCAAACACTTCATATAAAATTTATCGACGCACTTTGCTTGAGCATCTGATGTATACAATTATTCAATTTGTTTTCGTAATGTACGTAGTTACTAAGAAGGAACCAGTTCGATTAAATGCTTGCAAAACAAACATATTAATCAATAAGTTTCATTTTGTTTATTTAATTTATTTTTGGCCCTGTGAGTATCCTAGACGCAAGAACTGAAGCTGGTACTAAAACATATCAGAATTTTTTCTAAAGAAAAACAAAATTAAAAAAAAAAAATTTTATACATATATTTTGCATATATTTTTTCATATCATTTGCATAACAACACAAAGAGAAATTCATCAGAACGAATCTTCATTATTTACCAGTTTAACATAATTTAACAATTTAACATAATCGTTTACCCATTTAATATCATTATTCACAAATTTAGCTCCATCATTTACCAATTTAACTCCATCATTTAACAATTTAACTTCATTATTTACCAATTTAACTTTACCATTTACCAATTTGACTTCATTTACCAATTTAACTTAATCATTTACCAATTTAACTTCATTATTTACCAATTTAACTTCATCATTTACCAATTTAACTTCATTATTTACCAATTTAACTCCATCATCTACCAATTCAACTTCATCATTTACCAATTTAACTTCATCATTTACCAATTTAACTTCATTATTTACCAATTTTACTTTACCATTTACTAATTTGACTTCATTTACCAATTTAACTTCATTGTTTACAAATTTAACTTTAGCATTTACCAATTTAACTTCACTATTTACCAATTTAACTTTACAAGCATTTACTATTTTACTCATTTATACGCATTTACCAATTAAAACTTTCATTGTTTACAAATTTAACTTTAGCATTTACCAATTTAACTTCACTATTTACCAATTTAACTTCATTATTTACCAATTTAATTTTACCATTTACCAATTTAACTTTATCATTTACCAATTTAACTTTATCATTTACCAATTTGACTTCATTTACCAATACAACTTCACTATTTACCAACCTAACTTTACTATTTACCAATTACACGTCATTTACCGAAATAACTTCCATCATAACTTCTCCTTGAAAGACAATAAAACTTCAAAGTTATATACTCTCTTCTTACTCGCAATATTGCATATAATTCTGTGTACTTGTGCTTGTTTATCTGTGCGCTTTGAGTTGCGTTTTGCCTTTAACATCATCAAACGTTATATATTCCTTTCATTTGGTTTACAATTTTATCAAGCAAGCATAATTTTATTTGCCTGCAAACCTTAAACCTTGACTGATTTCAACTTAGCCCTCAGAGAAAACCTGAAGACCAGCGCAAGAAAATATTGCGCAATACCACAATGTCCATTACAGAACAGTGCTAAATTTAAAGGCCCAATTCGTGTAGGCACAGCTGCGCAGTCTTTTATAGGTGCGCAATGCTTTGGTATAAAGCCACTCGCACTTTGATTTTTTCGTCTGCGCAGTTTGCGCATCCTTCTTTGGAAACTGAGGTGTTGACAAGATCCATTCTCCGTCTGCATCTTCTGCTTGCGTCACTTAGGAGAAATATATTCGCTTTTGTAGCCACGTGGCGTTCACGTCAATGCAAATGGAGATTTAGTAAGGGTTGAGAGCTCTCTCTCTCTCTCTCTCCTTGTTAAAGACAAAAGCACGTAGCAAGCAGCATGCCTAAACATGCCCCAAAAAGTTCTCTCTCTCTCTCTCCCCTTGCTAAAGACAAAAGCACAAACAAGCACCCTATAAACTTGCTTCAAAGAGCTCTCTCTCTCTCCTTTTTAAAGACAAAAGCAATACCAAGTAGCGTATAAACTTGCTCCAAAGAGCTCTCTCTCTCTCTCTCTCCCTTTTAAAGACAAAAACACTAACAAGAAGAATGCCATAACTTTACCAATATCTCTCTCTCACTCTCTCCTTGTTCAAGACAAAAGCACCAACAAGCAGCATATAAACTTGACCCAGAGCTCTCTCTCTTCTCTCTCTCTGTTAAAGACAAAAGCACTATCAAGCAGAATACCAAAACATGACCCAGATCTCTCTTTCTCTCTCTCTCTCTCTGTGTTAAAGACAAAAGCACTAACAAGCAGAATGCCCAAACCTTGCCCCAGGGTGGTCTTTTCCCAAATGCCCCAACCGTGCATAAACAATGCCCTAATTGACCTGAAACCACAGTGATTTGTTTAGCAAAGGTTACGAAAAGAATGATAATATTGAGACAAATTGGAGACATTTCATAAATATTTAAAAATAGAAACACAACATCATCCTAAAATGGCTTAGGGAAATATATAAGTGTTTCTTTAGGACTCCACAGTGACAGAAATCTTTGCTTTTTTAGAGTTGATCCAGCTACAGAATCTGTTTTGTTTTTCGCGAGACACATTAATTCTCTCTCTCTCTCTCTCTAAATATTATCCTTAAGATGCAGTCCAGTTTCTCTAGCAACAATGACCAAAGCTAGAGCAAACCTTGCACTGTTACTAAGGTTTTAAAAGGGAATGTTTGTAAGCAAATATTGCCATAAAACAATATGCACCTGCAGGGTCATGTCAGGTCACTGGTTTCTTATGCTTTAT
The DNA here is from genome assembly GCF_015104395.2 of Macrobrachium nipponense. Lineage (NCBI taxonomy): Eukaryota > Metazoa > Arthropoda > Malacostraca > Decapoda > Palaemonidae > Macrobrachium > Macrobrachium nipponense. The sequence goes on from NC_061094.1 coordinate 61,087,499, forward strand.
TCTGTCCGAAGGCGAAAAGATTATTATTATAATTCAGAGTGAACCTCGACTTAGCAGAAGGAATATATCTCTTTCTCTAACCAAGCTTTGGTATTGGTTTATGAATCGACTTTTATAAGCGATTCCCTGCTCTGCCAAAGTGGAAGCATAGGAATTTGTTTCTGGCGATTAAAAATTAATTTCTCGATATAATGTGGTTCGGATCCCGCAATAAGCTGTAGGTCCCTAGGTTGCTAGGTTATCAATTGGTTCCTATCCACGTAAAAATGTCTAATCCTTCGGGCCAGCCCTAGGAGAGCTGTTCATCAGCTCAGTGGTCTGGTTAAACTAAGATATACTTAACTTTTTTGACTATATAAGCGTAGCAAAAGAGCCTTTCTGAATACGAGAACTTTATACCTTTCAAGGTAACAAAATTTAGACTTTAAATATGATAGTAGCTGAACTTTTGAGTGTTTTACTTCGTCTACTGTATACTTTTCAATACAAATTTTAACTAAAAGAAAAGTTTCTCAAAGCCATGGAAAAACAAATACGTAAAAATGCTCTAAAGTAACAAGTTTCCCGTACAGCGTAAAATGCTGTAAGAATCGCGTCTCATGAAGCTTTCAACTACGGCTTGTAGTGGTCTGTCCTAAAGCGTTGGCAGACGCACGATCAAGACTAAATTCAACCTTAAATCAATTAAAAACTACTGAGGCTAGAGGACTGCAATTTGGTATGTTTGATGATTGAAAGGTGAATGATCAAGATACAAATTTGCAGCACTCTAACCTCAGTAGTTTTTAAAAGATCTGAGGGCGGACAGAAAAAGTGCGGATGGACAGACAAAATCATCTCAATAGTTTTCTTTTACAGAAAACTAAAAATAAAAATAAACTAAAAATAAAAATAGATTTTGTAACACTTTCGTATTCAAGACGAAAACAAGGAAATAATGACATTGATTCTCTACAAATATCTTAATAATATAAATAGAAAAACTGTCTCAAAAAAACTGCGTCCACGAGGTATAAGACTTTCGCCACCTCTCATGAAGCGGCGCAATCTCCCCTGAGTCAACAGTGTCATCAAATTGATCGATAGCGCTTACATTGCATTATTCTGCAAGAATACTGCAGAACGGTCGTGTTTTCAAACGTGTTTTCTCCTGAACAGGAGTGAATTGTGACTTGTTTTCGCACGAGGAAAAGTCTTGTATGTACCTCAGACTGAGGTGGACGGATAGAGAGAGAGAGAGAGAGAGAGAGAGAGAGAGAGAGAGAGAGAACCCTTCGGACCCTGAAGACGTGCAGAAGTCACGGACCTTACCCGACGAAATAAGACAGCGACGTCATCTCTGATAACGGGCACAAAAACAGCAGCCAGCAGCAGCAGCAGCATCTGACAGACAGAAAGACCGTCAGACAGACAGACTGACTATGACAGACTGAGACAGCCTGACAGACAAACGACCAAGAAGCGACCCACCAACCACCATCCAAAAACAACGAGGGTGGTGTTCTCTGTCCGAGGGGAACCTCGTGACGTCATCGCCCAGCGCTGGTGAGGTCCCGACGCGAGAGAAGGAGAAGGAGATGCATCCACATTACTTAAGCCCCAGAAGCAGGTGTGACTGATGGAGAAAAATACTAGCAATTTAACTGAACGTCAAGGGTGCCACAACAATAAAAATGAATACAGAGAGAGAGAGGGGGAGTTGGGGAGGGATTAGGATGGGGCCGAAATGGGAGGAGGCTAGCTACAGGACCAAAGAACTTCGCTAATATATTCTTTCTCCTAATCTCCACTGAGGGCTTTTTGTGACGTCAGCGATAAATGCGACACGTGCAGTTCAGATCCAATGGTTTGTTTTAGCCGGGTTAATCCATCTCTTTCATTGTCTCTCTCTCTCTTATAAGATTACTCTGTTATATCAAATAGCCCGCCTGACCTACTCGGGGAACTACGCAATGGAGTGGAAAATGCAGGCTTTTGGATAAGGATTGGAGAGGATTGTCGCCATGGCTTTACTTAGGTAGTTTACGCATGCGCATGAGAAAGGAATACACATTAGAATTTTGCTCTATGTCAAGATCTGTATAAAAAAAAAAATTGTTTTTTTTCTACATTCGTTTATTCCAGTGTGGTTTACCTGCTGATTCAGTTCACATTTTGTAACAATTACTTTATATACTATTACCAAAATTTATTACGAAAACTAAAACTATTATCAACATTAGTTACATAAATATAAAATATTACCAAAATTCATTACGTAAACGAAAAACATTATCAACATTTATTACACAAAGATAAAATATTACTAAAATTTATTACGTAAACGAAAAATATTCATTTACTACATAAATATAGAACATTGCCAAAATTTATTACGTAAACGAAAAAATATTCATTTATTACATAAATATAAGATATTACCAAAATTTATTATGCAAATGAAAAATATTATCAACATTTATCACATAAATACAAAATATTACCAAAATTTATTATGCAAACGAAAAATATGATCAACATTTGTCTTTACATTTATTCCAATATTACAAAATATGAAATATTATTTATTATTTGTAAAGGAAAAAATAATGATCAACATTTATTACATTAATACAAAATATTACCAAAATTTATTATGTAAAGGAAAAATATGATCAACTTATTTACATATACATATTACCAAAATTTATTATGTAAACGAAAAATATGATCAACATTTATTACATAAATACAAAATATTACCAAAATTTATTATGTAAACGAAAAATATGATCAACGTTTATTACATAAATATAAAATATTACTATAATTTACTGCGTAAACGAAAAATATTCATTTACTACATAAATCTAAATTTATTATTAACAAATTTATCACAAAAACGAAAACTATTATCAATATTTATTACATAAATAAAAATATTATCAAAATTTACTAAGTAAACGAGAAATATTATCAAGTTTATTACATACATATAAAATATTACCAAAATTTATTACGTAATCGAAAAATATTACCAACACTTATTATATAAATATCAAAATTACCAAAATTTATTACGTAAACGAAAAATATTCATTTGTTACACAAATATAAAATATTACCAAAATTTATTACGTAAACGAGAAATATTCATTTATTACATAAATATAACCAAAATTACCAAAAATATTACCAAAATTATTTACGTAAACGAAAATTATTATTAACATTTGTTACATAAATATAAAAAATTTACAGATTTATTACGAAAACGAAAAATATTATCAACATCTATCACATGAATATAAAATATAAAAAAAAATTATTACGAAAACAAAAAATATTATCAACAATCATGACATAAATATAAAAATTACCAAAACTGATTACATAAATAAAATATAACCCAAATTTAAGACAAATAAAAATAGATTACCAAAATTTATTATATGAGTAAAAAAATTTACCGAAATGTATCATAGAAATAAAATGTAAAACCAAAATGTATGACCTAAATAAAAAAATATTACCAAAATTTATGACCCAAATAAAAAATATTACCAAAATTTATTACGTAAATAAACCAGTCTCTCGTATTTTCAAATTCAGTCGCCCAGTCGCCCTATTTATTCACAAAGTGTATTATCTTGTCAAAACCACACTATTTATATCCTATCATATCTTCTGACTTCAGTCACACTTTCTCTTGTGGCAGTCATATCTTCTGACTTCAGTCACACTTTCTCTTGTGGCAGTCCTAAATATCCCCTTTCGAAATTATATTAATAAATTCAATCACTTTATGTTGTAAATTATGTTGTAAAATATTTAATATATATAATGGTCTTCGATCGATCAACGAAAATATGTAATTCTGGGTCTGAACCATACTTGGACGGGTGACCGGTTAGTGATACACTCACAGAACGGCAACATTTCCTTGTTTAGACAGATGTTTCATAGACTCTAACCCTGTACAGTGTACTATAATGCCTTATGACTCGTGGCCCATGAAGCTTTCACCCACGGCCCGGTAGTGGCCTGTCCTATTGTGTTGCCAGACGCACGATCACGGCTAACTTTAACCTTAAGTGAAATAAAAACTAGTGAGGCTAGAGGGCTACAATTTAGTATGTTTGATGATTGGAAAGTGAATAACCAACATAGTAATTTGCAGCCCTCTAGCCTCAGTCGTTTTAAAGATCTGAGGCTGGACAGAAAAAATGTGGACAGACAGACCACGGTCCAGGAGACAGACGAAGCCATCTCGATAGTTTCCTTTTACAGAAAATTAAGGAAAAAAAAAACTCACGTTTCCCCAATCTGTGACTAGAACCAGCGCTTGGTAACGCCACTAATAACAGCTCCTCCAAACCACTGGCGCATCAAGGCCTGCAATTTTGGGAAAGAAAAGCGAAAGTGATCGTAAGAGAGAGGGAGAGACGGACGTAGCCGAAAGCGACTTTAGAAAACGGGAGAAAGCAGAAGAAAACGGAGAATCTGAGAGGAGAATGATACCGGCCCTGCGGTAGGCTGGGACGATTTCATGGTTGAATTTATCCTGAGATTTTTGTATTTTATGCTTTTTTATCCATCGTTTTGTGGGTTTTAATAGGTGAGAATACAGCTTTTTCGAAAGGAGATATAATAAATTAGATGATAATGCGACAGGTAAAATCAATATTACGTCTTTTATGATTTCTAATAGATGATAATTATTCTCATTAGAGAAAAATAACGAGTTTTGATGGCAGATTGCTGACAATAAAGTCACTTTCGAAAGGAGAATAATAAAATAGACGATAATATGAAAGAGAAAAGTGAAATTAAGGTTTTTTTAATAATAACCGATGATTACTTTTGACTGGAATTCGAGATACTTTTTTTTTGAGATGCAGAAAATACTCATCCTGTTAAATATTTAAAAATAATGAATGTAATTACTGTTTTTCTAATTATCATAAAATTTGATGATTAAATCATAATGTCAACATCAGGATGTTGAGAGGTCATAACATCAACATCACTGACATGCTAATATTCTTCATCTTCATCATCTCACTTCGAGGGAGGCTTAGCCCCCAACATCATCTACAAAAACATCAATATACAAGTCACAACCGTAACGAAGAACAGTGCAAAACAACAACACTTCGAATAAAACAACGCCAAATTAACAACCACAACAACAGGATCAGAGATCGACTGTCCGGCGGCTTAGTCCATAACATCATCTACAACAACATCAATATACAAGGTGCAACTATAACGAACAAAAAGATACAACAACCACAACACTTCGACTAACAACAACATCTGGATTGGAGAATGACTGTTCGGCAACTTAGCCCATATACAAGGTACAACCATAACGAACATCAATGCAGAACAACAACACTTCGACAAACAACAACAAAACCACAACAACATCGGGCTCAGAGATCGACTGTTCGACAGCTTAGCCCATAACATCATCTACAACATCAATATACAAGTCAAAACCACCAAGCACATCAAGGCAGAACAACAACAACAATTCGACAAACAACAACAAAACCACAACAACAACTGGACCAGAGATCGACAGCTAAGCCCGCAACATCATCTACAACATCAATGTACAAGTCAAAACCACCACGCACATCAAGGCAGAACAACAACAACAACAACAACAACACTTCGACTAACAAGAACAACAACAACAACAACGGGACCAGAGATCGACAGTTCGACAGTTACAGCCGAAAATGTAAGTAGTCGACGTTCTTTCCCAATGTGATCAAGGGGGGGGGGGGGGGGGCACAATCTTATTTACCTTGAGCTGACGCAAGGTCAGGTTGGACTTGAAGAGGTTCTTTTTTTTATTTGTTTATTATTTTTTTTCAGAGGTTACTGGGTTGGAGGGAGAGGGAGAGGTTTTTTTGAGTGAGGTTGGAGAGAGAGGGAGTTTTTTTCAGTGAGGTTAGAGGGAGAGGGAGTTTTTTTTTTTGAGTGAGGTTGCTGGGTTGAAGGGAGAGGGGGAGGGGGAGGAGGCAGAGGTTGAAAGGGAAAATGGGAAGGGGCAGTGAGGATTGCGGGGGAGACAGAGGTTGAGGAGAAAAGGGAGGAAATGAGGGTTGAGAAGGAGAGGGGAGAGGAGGGGTTGTGGGGGAAAAAGAAGATGATGTAGAGGTTGCTGGGTTAGAGGGAGAGGGAAAGGGGAAGGGGGGAGGGAAAGAGGAGGTTGAGGCTGCAGGGGAGGGGGAATAGAAGTTGAGGAGAAAGGTAAGGAGAGGGGGAGGAGGAGGAGGAAGAAGAGGTTGAGGTAGCGAGGAGGGTTGAAGGGGACAGGGAGGAGACATAGTTTGAAGTGGTGGTAGGGGAAGTAGGGGAAGTGGAAGAGGTGAGGGAGAGGGGAGAGACGGTTGAGGGAGAGGGGGAGGGAGTGAGGATTAAGGAGGAGGAGGAGGGGAGGAGGTAGACGCTGAGGGAGGAGGGAGAGGAGGAGATATAACAGAAGGGGTAGAGGGGAGGGAGGGTTGAGGAAGTGGAGGGGGAAGAAGAGGAAGGGTTGAGGAAATGTATGGGGAGGAGGAGGAGGAGGAGATAGAGGCATACAATGAGGAGGAGGAGGAGGAGGGAAGGGAATGTTGACGGGGTAGGGAGGGGGGGAGTAGGAGGTAACACACACACATACACACACGAACACACACAGAGGAGGTCATTCTGGACACGACGATGGCCGGCGTACCCCAAGGTGAGTGTGATGTTCTCGAACCCACACAAAAAAAGAAAAAAAAAGGCCTAAAAAAACCCAGAAAATTAAATTAGCGCCAGTTTTAAGTTCGTAAAAGGAAATGGTTGGACAGTAACATTTGCATAATCCTTTTAAAGCCGCATATACACACAAACACACATACACACAATTTTTTTTCTTTTATAATACCTGTATTCAGATTTATGCCGAGGTCTGCTTTCAAGAACCGCCCCAAGAAGGTAGAGAGAGAGAGAGAGAGAGAGAGAGAGAGAGAGAGAGAGAGAGAGAGAGGGTGCATAGGCTCAAGTCAGCAATAAATTTGTAAGCTGGAATTCTCTAGTTAAGCAAACAACTTATAGAATTGTGTTTACATTTGTGTGTGTGTGAGTGAGAGAGAGAGAGAGAGAGAGAGAGAGAGAGAGAGAGAGAGAGAGAGAGAGTGATGGTATCGTTTCAAGATTGTCATCAATTCGCACGCTAGAATGAGTCTATATAAAAATTCTAATAATTCTATGGAATAATTCAATATATAGTACATATATATATATATATATATGACTGGTAAAAGTGTTCTGTAACAACAGAATTCCATCTAATAAAAGGAGCCCATAAAAACACCAAAATGTAGAGAGAAAAGTACTATATTTCAGAGACTGCTGTCTCTCTCTTCAGGTATATGAATGAGAAAAGTTTACAGAAAAGGTGGTATTTATACCAAGAGATTCGTCCACAAGTAAGCCAATTTAGGTCACCCCCGCTGATAATCTTCCTTTAATCTTCTTAAGCGTCCGACGCAGTGTTCATTCAACCAACGCTTAGAGATTAGAGATTATCAGCGGGGGTGACCTTAAATGGCTTACTTGTGGACGAATCTCTTGGTATAAATAACACCTTTTCTGTAAACTTTTCTCATTCATATACCTGAAGAGAGAGACCAGCAGTCTCTGAAATATAGTACTTTTCTCTCTACATTTGGTGTGTTTTTATGGGCTCCTTTTATTAGATATATATATATATATATATATATATTATATATATATATATATATATATATATATATATATATACATACATATATATAAAATGTGTATATAACCTATATTTGTGTGCATTTATTAACAGAAAAAACATAGGAATATGAGTATAAACATACATCAATATCCCTTCGTCCTTATAACGTGACATTTTGGCGTTACAAAGAGAAAGGTCAATTCGAGGATGGAGCTTTCTATTAATTTCCATTCATAGTTTTTTTTTTCATTGATTTTTTTTATCTTCTCTAAAAAGGCTCCAATCCACCATGACATTTATCGTTCGGTACCAAAGCTTTCTTAAGTTTATTTATTTATTTATTTTTTTTTTTACTCCCAATAGTTTTTTTTTGTCCTTGCTTTATTTCTTATCGTTACTCTCCGTTATTACGTATAATTTCTGGCATTTATTTCCCTGTCTATCGGTGTTTCTTATACGCTTATTCTTTAAAGTGTTTATTAAACGTTATATATATATATATATATATATATATATATATATATATATATATATATATATATATATATATAAGTGATGTTATTGGATTTGTATACCATAATGCTATTGGCAACACAAATGGAAAAGAGATACAACCCAGAAAGAAATAATAATAATTAATAATAATAATAAATAAATTAATAAAATAATAATAAATTAATAAATAATTAAATAATAAATAATAAATAAATGTAATATAATAATCTAAATGATACATACGTACAGTGTAATTATATTTATAAATATACACACAATATATATATATATATATATATATCATATATATATATATATATATATGATATATCGTGTGTAATTATATTTATAAACATATATACACAATATATATCTATCTTAATATATTATAATATATATAATGTAAATATAATAGATATCAATTTTCCTTATATAACAACAATATATTACGAATAATAGACACTTGCCTTTACAACTGCA
>NC_061094.1:61103702-61106202 GCF_015104395.2 Macrobrachium nipponense
TGTTATAAATGATTACTGTACCTTGTGGAGACTTACTTTGGAGGTTAAAGGTATTATAGGTCTAACACGCGAACGTGAACACACGCGGAATAATAATAACGATAATAATAATAATATCACTACTGCTATTATAATCTACAACAGTTACAATATCACCCAAAAGAGAGAAAAAAAAGCATCGGTATGACATTTTTGCAAGAGAAACAACGCTATATTAAAATAAATAAAATATAAAATCATCTGGTTTTACGTCAATAATCATAACTCAGTTATGGAAAATGAAACAATGTCTCATGCAGGCGAATTTCTAAACTCGAGCCGGGCTCAAACCTGGATTGAGATCAAAATTGTTAGAGAAGTGTTGAATGTGGGGTCAGTGTCCTTCTCTTCGAAAAATTAAAGCGTTACTGAAAGTTACAACAATCCTTGTGCGTCTAGTGTAAGTTGTAATGCATTAAAGATTGAGAAAAGAGTATAACTAGGAGCTTGAGAGAGAGAGAGAGAGAGAGAGAGAGAGAGAGAGAGAGAGAGAGAGAGAGAGAGTCTAGTTATAACAATTGTAATGAACTATGAAGAACACTGAAAACGGATTAAAATTGTACTTATGAGAGAGAGAGAGAGAGAGAGAGAGAGAGAGAGAGAGAGAGAGAGAGAGAGATTTTTTTTTTTAAATCTCTCCTGTTCTAGAAATTGTAATGAATTATAAAGAACACTAAAAACGGAGAGAGAGAGAGAGAGAGAGAGAGAGAGAGAGAGAGAGAGAGAGAGAGAGACTTTTACATGTAGTTCTATAGTTGCGAGGAGTTAGAGAGAACACCAGAGACGCATTAAAACTAGGTAGCTTGAGAGAGAGAGAGAGAGAGAGAGAGAGAGAGAGAGAGAGATTTCTTTTATCTCTACAGTTCTAACTGCGCAGTTTCTCTATCCGGTGTCCCCTGGTAAAATCATGTCAACACATCTTGGTAGCAAGATATCTTCATCTGCTCACTAGCCTATTGTTATTCAACCGTCAATCATGTTAATTATCTTTTCGTTTGTTTTGGGGGCGATAATCACTGTGCTAATGCGTTATTTATACAATATCTTGTACACAAAAAAAACTTGGGATCTATAGTCTCATTCTCTCATCTCATTATGCATTTAAGTATGTTTAACTTTGTAAGTTATTGCATTGTAATTATGTTTTGAATTTCAGTTATACATAGATCTTAAGTGAGGTGAAAACCTTGCCCTTCTTGTTTGTTTGTTTGTTTGTAAGGTGCTTTGACGTTGCATGGAACCAGTGGTTATTCAGCAACGGGACCAACGGCTCTACGTGACTTCCGAACCACGTCGAGAGTGAACTTCTATCACCAGAAATACACATCTCTCAGTCCTCAATGGAATGGCCGAGAATCGAACCCGCGACCACCGAGGTGGGACGCTAATACCATTCCAACCACGCCGCTGAGGCGCTTTTTCCTTGCCCTTCTCTCTCTCTCTCTCTCTTTGACTGCGTCTGTTATTATTTCAAATTCATTTTTTTTAAATATGTACTACCTACCGATTATCTTAACAGGTATATCCATTATTTTAAATGCATGTTGTTACTTAAAAAAAAAAAAAAAAAAAAAAAAAAATCTTCATGCTTAGCTTGATATCCGCCCCCCCCCCCCCCCCCTTAAAAAAAAATTCTCATCCCCCCCCCCCCCCCCCCCATCCTCGGGCCCCCCCCCAAAAAAAAAAATCTCTCTCTCTCTCTCTCTCCGAGTCCTAAGACGACTGAGAAATCACTATCACCCTTCATTATCTCCCCGAGATCCTACGACGCATCCTGACAGCTGGCGCTGAAGTCATCCCTGGGATCGATCTCAGGATTTCCCGTCGCCGTCCTATAATCCTGGGGATATCATAGGATATCCCCAGGACGCCAGGTACCACGAGGGTCAAGTTGTTTACATCTTTGTGACGTGATATTTCGTCAAGATGTGACTGTACGTGACTTGAATTATTATTATTATTATTATTATTATTATTATTATTATTATTATTATTATTATTGGAGAAACAAATCCACAGTTATGTAAATGTACATATATTTCAGTTTAAAAACAGCTGTTTTTTAAACTGAAATATATGTACATTTACATAACTGTGGATTTGTTTCTCCATTTGAAGACTCGTGCTACTATGAGGATTTTTTTGTTATTATTATACTTAGAAGATGAACCCTATTCATATGGAACAAGCCCACAGGGGTTAATCATCATTATTATTATTTTTATTTAGGAGATGGACACTAACCATATGGAACAAGCCCACAGGGAGTATTGAAGTTATTATTATTATTATTATTGAAGCTTTCTTGTTATAAGGTACAGCTTCACAACCAAAGCAATGTTGTGGATCATTTCCTTATTTCCCTTACACCATCACTGTGTCCATCTTTGGGGGGGGGGGGGGGGGTGTTGCCGTTAATGCACCTCGCGTGGTACACTGCAGGCAATTCCTAAAGGAAGTC
>NC_061094.1:61111202-61146202 GCF_015104395.2 Macrobrachium nipponense
ATGAATTTTTATCACATCACCGTGATTCATATACATGCTTTAAGCTACAAAGTGTCCTTTAATATTCAACTCGCTCTACCTCGGAATTAATATATCTTCATATAGGTTAACCAAAGGGGAAATTTTTTAGTTAGTTGATAATGGCAGCTGGGGACATCAGGATGGAGTTTGGAATAGAAAAATGTGCCTTAGTCAACATACAAAAGGGCAAAGTAAACAAGGACTGAAGGGATAAAGCTACCAGATGGAGCACAGACGAGAAATCAGGACACTACCTTTTATGCACACACACACACACACATATATATATATATATATATATATATATATATATATATATATATATATATATATATCTTCTTTTTCTTCCCAGGCTGGTTCCCATTTTTATAAGTGGGGTTCGCCGTTTCGGATGAGCCGTTTCCATCTATTTCTATCCTGCGCTTCTGCCTCATCAATTCCCTTCTCATGTAAGTCTCTTGCTCACACAGTCCTTCCATCCTCTTTCCTGGTCTCCTCTTCTTCTTCTTCCTTGAACCTCCATCCCCATAGTATGTCTCCCAGCGTGGTCCTCATCTCTCTCATAACAGGTGTCCATACCATCTCAGCCTCCCTCCTGCACTTTCTTTGATACTTCCACCACCTTAGTCGACCCCCTTCTGTAAGTTATTTCTGATCCTATCCTCTCTTGTCACCCCAGACATCCACCTAAGCATTCTCATTTCTGCCACATCCATCTTCTTCTGCTCTGTTTTTCTCATGCTTGCTGTTTCCGTACCATACAGCATTGCTGTTTTTACCAGTCTTGTGAAATTTCCTTTTAACCTAAGCGGTACTCTTTTGTCACAAAGAACTCCAGAGGACGCTCTCCAGTTGTTCCAGCCTGCCTTTACCCGATGTTTTATTTCTTCCATACTTCCTCCAGCGTTAACAAAAGATACCAAAATACTTAAAACTTATCTAAACTCTCTTTATTTGCTCTCCACTAAGCTGAATACTTTCTCTATCATCCCCCTCAGTGGTGGTACACATATATTCTGTCTTAGATCTACTTACTCTCATTCCTCTGTCCTCCAGTACTTGTCTCCATCTTTCCAATTTCACTTCCAGATCTTCCCTGCTCTCTGCGCACAGAACAATATCATCCGCATACAATACTGCCTCCCTTACTTCCTTTATTATAACATCCATCACAATGTTAAAGATAAATGAGCTCAGAGCCGACCCTTGGTGTAATCCTTGGTGTAATCCTACTTTCACCTCAAAACCTCGCAACAGAACGCATTAAACGTTAATGACCTAATTTATAACCTAATTTTCCTTCCACACATATTTCTGAGGCACCAAAAACTCCGTGACTCTGGGCATGTGTGACCTGACCTGCTAAGTGAGTGAGTGACCCTGTTTTTCCACGCATTCTTGACATTTTCACGAACCTCTCGCGAGAGAAATGACGAATTGGGACTATGTAAACGAAATTCCACTGAATCGTGTCAAGGTCGACTGTGGAAGGAGTCCGTGATTTTTTTTTTTTTTTTTTTTGGAAGTTGCAATGTTAGATTTTAGCTACAACACTTTTTGTATAGATTTTTTTTATTTGCCGAAGTGTGTGTGTGTGTGTGTGTGTGTGTGTGATTTTATTTTTATATATATATATTTTTTGTGGAAGTTGAAATTTTACATTTTAGCTTCAATAATTTTCGTTTTTTTCTTTTTTTTTAATAATTCCAGACAGCAAAAGCTCAACCGTATAAAATTACAAGTGGATTCCTGTGAAACAATTTAATCTGAAACCCTTGACTTTTCTGTATATACTATAAATACCTACTGGATTTTTAAAATTCTAATTTAAAAAAAATAAGAATTGGAATTCAAGCATTTAAAATTCCAGTTTAAGCTTCATATCTAATTTTTACTCTAGCTTTTCTTTTTTAAAAATAATTTTCACTTGAACAATCACATAAATTTTGATGAGAAGTTATCTAATTTGCATTAGCAATTTTAAAAAGTTCTAAATTTTCAGTACTACTACTACTGCTACTAGTATTATTATTATTATTATTATTATTATTATTATTATTATATATTATTATTATTATTATCATCATCATCATCAATGACAAGAAAACCTTCCTAAAATTCTATAGGTTAGAGAGAAAAGATACAGAACAAATTACAAAACTAGTTTCCTATTGTTAAACGTGGGATGGAATACATGAAAAAAAAAAAAAAAAAAACAAAAAAAAAAAAAAATAATAAATATATAAATAAAACAACTTTACAGCCGTTACACAAACAAAAACAGCGGCCTCAAAAGTAGGCTGGACAAGTTTTTTCCTGAATGAGTTTTTTTCCCTGTTCAAGTTTTTTTTCCCTGGATAAGTTTTTTTTTTTATCTCTGAAACATCGGTTGTGAAATCGTCCACAGTGACCTGAGATTCAATTTTCATTATAGCTTATACCTTTTTCAGTTTCCCGTATGAAAACCATACATCAGTGCTCTCAATATTAGAACTGAATATTTATGACCCAAGCACGTTTATATAGATATTTCAATAGTGGCAAATAATCGAATGAGAGTACCCTAAATGATAATAATAATAATAATAATAATAATAATAATAATAATAATAATTATAATAATAATGGATTACTTGAATAGTTAGATGTCACCATAGGTCAGTGTTGTGTGTATATATACATATATGTAAAATATATAGTGTATATATATATGTATATAGTATATATATATGTATAGTATATATATATTATATATATATATATATATATATATATATATATATATATATATATATATATATAGTATATGTAAAATTGATGGATTGCTTGGTGAGTTAGGTATCAAAATACATTTTCAAATATGCCCTTCGGACAATAATAATGAATAATAATAATAATAATAATAATAAAAACATCAAATCAAATATGTCCTTCGGACAAGAAGAAGAAGAAGGAGGAAAAGGAAAAGGAAAGAAAGAGAGAGAGAGAGAGAGAGAGAGAGAGAGAGAGAGAACGTCAATAACTAAAGCTAGTGTAAACATTTTACTTGCCTGTCAATCATCACGTCTGCATCCAGATGCACGCAAAATTCTCCTCTCTCTGTGGGGGGGGGGGGGGGCGATCAGCAAGTCTCCAAAAAACTCACGCTCTGGAAATGAAAAGAAAACGGAATTCACCACTCTGGAAATGAAAACGGAATTCAAACTCATAAAATACACAGAAGTTTCGCCGTAAACGGCTTTGTGAGTTTGTGGAGTATTTAAATCTGATATGTCTTGACTATAAAATGTTGCTTGCGTAACTGGGCACCTGAAGGTAGGAACGCTACAGAAAAAGAAGGGCGCAAGTCCATAAAACTGGATAAATGGAATTAATTTCATCTTTTTATATATCTTTAATAAATTCTGTCATCACTGCTATCTATCTTTGGGTATATATATATATATATATAGTAGTATTCAGAGGGTTTCGTGATACATCTTAGTAGACATCAAGTTTATTAAAGAAACGTTTCGCACAACACAAACACGGTGCATCATCAGTCTGTAGAAATAAAAACAATTACATTATAAAAGGAACTCAAAATAAATACTAAAAATATTACATCATTAAAATACCGTAAAAGTTAAAAGTTAAAGATTTAAAAACAAGGCAATAGAACCAAGAGAGGAGAGAACTAAGAACACCAACCATCCATGGTAAGAGACAGAGAAGGAATGGCAAACTTTGGGGTTCCAAACAAAAACGACAGCTATGCCAGATACAAAAGGTGAAGCCGTAGAGTTACTGTTTAATGAAGGAACCAGCCTTTTAATGAGTAAGGACCTCTAAGGTAGTTAAGTGCTCTGGGTCCCTCGTATAACCACAAATAATGGAGAAGTGCTGTTTCCAAGACTTCTATTTGACATATTGCTGCATGATTTTTAATATTTGAGAATTCTGGTTGCTTAATTCTCTGACCTGTGCGAAAACTGTAACCATGTGACTGCAATATCTCACCTGCAGTAACCTACGTGTTGATCCAACGTAAGAGCCCGGACATCCAGGGCATGTGAATTTGTAAACAACGTTCGATCTCATGAAGGCCTGCAGGCGATCTTTAAACGTTAAAAATGAGCCTATTCTGCATGGATTGTTAGAAATAAGTTTGAGTTGAAGGCATGGAATTTCCTGTTCTATGATTTGCGTGAGTCTGCGTGAGAACTTGGTATCAAAAACATATGGGATGGATGCAAAAACCAGCTTTTTTGGAACATTGAAATTGGCTATAGGTGGCTGGAGAAATTGGTAATACTACGTTAATGATTTTTGAGAACTACATCTTTAGGATAAGAATTTCTTTGAAAAAAAGTTTAATAAAAATTCTATTTCATTATGAAAAATGGACCAGTTAGAAGAGTATTTCAATGCTCTATGCACTAGGGTGTAAATAAGTGTTAATTTAAAAGTTTTTTGACAAGAACTGTAATAGTTGTTGGCTAGTCCTGTATATGTCTTTTTTCTATAAACTGCTGTGGAGAATTCAGAGTTAATTCTTGTAACATTAACATCTAAGAATGGTAAACTGTCATTGCTCTCCGTTTCCATCGTTAACTGAATATTCGAGTGTCGTTCATTAATGTATTGTAAAAACTGTGCACATTGCCATGGATATTTAAAAAGAGCAAAAGTGTCATCCACATATCTTCTATAATAAGCTGGTTTAACAGAAGGGTCACATTGATCTAAAAATTTTGTTTCCAAGTCCGACATAAAAAAGTTAGCAAATATAGGACCTAAAGGTGATCCCATGGCAACTCCATCGACCTGCGAATAGAGTTGCTGGTTAAAAACAAACATAGAATCTTGCACAGCAAGTTCCAGAAATTGTTTAAAGGTAGACCTATTAAAACCGTAAAACAAAGTGTTATATAAAAATCTTTTTATTATGATAAAAATCTTATAAAAGTTTCATCAATGGCACATTAGTAAAAAGAGATTCGACGTCAAAGCTAACCATAAAATATTCACCATCTTGGTTGACAATTTGTTGTTGAAATTCGTATCCATTCTTTAAAGTATATTCGTTTAAACTAAAATCAGAGAGCAGGCTGGCTAAAAATTTAGAAATAGAGAAGGATGGGTATTATATGCGGCCATAATGGGTCTAACAGGAGTATTAGGTTATGAATTTTTGGTAAACCGTAAAGGATACTAAAGGAGGAAACAGTAACAAATAGTTTTTGATAAGTAGTATCATTTATGATGTGTCTTTTTTATTTTTCTTAGAAATCTATAATTCTGTCCTCTCCCTTTTATATATATCGAGAAAGTTTAGTTCACCATGAGATTGAAATTTTGTAGTGTCAGATAAAATGTTTTGCATTTTTTCAATATAATCATTTTTGTTAAGAATAACTACGCCTTTACCCTTATCAGGTTTGCAGATAACTATGTCTTCACGTTTTTTCAGGGTCAAGAGTATATTTAAGTCATTTTTCTAAAGAAGGGTGTCCAAGTTGTTTTTTGATTAGCATATGTTTTCTGTATCAATGCTGACATTTTCTGTTGCAAATTACCCATATTCTTAACAACATCAAGTTAACAAGTCTTTGAAACAGCACTTCAAATGGTAGAAAAAATTGGCATAGTTCGGTCTGTAGGAAGGTAGGCAGAAATCTAAACCAAAAGATAGCAGGAATCCTCCCTCTTAGATAAAACATAATCAGACATATTAAAAATACAATAATTTCTTTGGTAAAAATCAGGAATGACAACACCGAGGTACTGAAGTTTCTTTTGATGTCGTATACATACAGATGAAACAAAATCATTAATAAATTTACAAAACAGCCTTTGGTAAAGTAGTCGATCCAACAATGAAAGGTCATTATAAAGTGTTTTCCTAAAATGTTCAACGGTTGACGTGAGTTTCTGGATGGACGCAATCTTCGGTATCTATTTCATTTCTAAGTAGGGTCCTCAGTGCTTCCTTGTAAAATTCAGTATTGTAGAGGGAAGATTTGTAGAGCTTGAATCTAACGAATTTGGGGACGACATCATTCAGCTCACAATACTGCAGAAAATCTAGATCACATTTGCTTCTCAAGTCTGAGGGTCGACTTCTCCAATCTGCGTGAAGTGTCCAAGGTAACAGCTGGATAGCGGTGTCTCAGTAGTTGGGCAAAGTGATGAATTTCCTCGTAGTCGAAGGCGAAAAGCGAACAGGAAAACGAAAAAACAGCTGCTGCATCATCTTCGGTGAAATATAGAATCTCCAGTCAGCAATATCACAGTATTTCAGAGGGTTTCGTGATACATCTTAGTAGACATCAAGTTTATTAAAGAAACGTTTCGCACAAACACACGGGCGGATGCATTCAGTCTGTAGAAATAAAAACAATTACATTATAAAAGGAACTCAAAATAAATACTAAAAATATACATCATTAAAATACCGTAAAAGTAAAAGTTAAAGATTTTAAAACAAGGCAATAGAACCAAGAGAGAGAGAACTAAGAACACCAACCATCCATGGTAAGAGATAGAGAAGGAATGGCAAACTTTGGCGTTCCATACAAAACGACAGCTATGCCAGATACAAAGGTGAAGCCGTAGAGTTACTGTTTAATGAAGGAACCAGCTTTTAATGAGTAAGGACTCTAAGGTAGTTAATGCTCTGGGCCCTCCCTCGTATAAACCAATAATGGAGAAGTGCTGTTTCAAGACTTCTATTTACATATGCTGCATGATTTTTAATATTTGAGAATTCTGGTTGCTAATTCTCTGACCTGTGCGAAAACTGAACACCCTGTGACTGCAATATCTCACCTGCAGTAACCTACGTGTTGTATCTGGCATAGCTGTCGTTTTGTTTGGAACCCCAAAGTTTGCCATTCCTTCCTCTGTCTCTTACCATGGATGGTTGGTGTTCTTAGTTCTCTCTCTCTTGGTTCTATTGCCTTGTTTTTAAAATCTTTAACTTTTAACTTTTACGGTATTTAATGATGTAATATTTTTAGTATTTATTTTGAGTTCCTTTTATAATGTAATTGTTTTTATTTCTACAGACTGATGATGCACCGTGTTTGTTTGTGTTGTGCGAAACGTTTCTTTAATAAACTTGATGTCTACTAAGATGTATCACGAAACCTCTGAAATACTGTGATATTGCTGACTGGAGATTCTATATTTCACCGAAGATGATGCAGCAGCTGTTTTCGTCTTCCTGTTCGCTTTTCGCCTTCGACTACGAGGAATTCATCACTTTGCCCAACTACTGAGACACCGCTATCCAGTTGTTACCTTGGACACTTCACGCAGATTGGAGAAGTCGACCCTCAGACTTGAGAAAGCAAAATGTGATCTAGATTTTCTGCAGTATTGTGAGCTGAATGATGTCGTCCCCAAATTCGTTAGATTCAAGCTCTACAAATCTTCCCTCTACAATACTGAATTTTACAAGGAAGCACTGAGGACCCTACTTAGAAATGAAATAGATACCAAGATTGCGTCCATCCAGAAACTCACGTCAACCGTTGAACATTTTAGGAAAACACTTTATATGACCTTTCATGTTGGATCGACTACTTTACCAAAGGCTATTTTGTAAATTTATTAATGATTTTGTTTCATCTGTATGTATACGACATCAAAAGAAACTTCAGTTACCTCGGTGTTGTCATTCCTGATTTTTACCAAAGAAATTATTGTATTTTTTAATATGTGTGATTATGTTTTTATCTAACGAGGAGTTCCATGCTATCTTTGGTTTAGATTTCTGCTACCTTCCTACAGACCGAACTATGTCCAGATTTTTTCTACCATTTGAAGTGCTGTTTCAAAGACTGTTAAAACTTGATGTTGTTAAGAATATGGGTAATTTGCAACAGAAAATGTCAGCATTGATACAGAAAAAACATATGCTAATCAAAAAACAACTTGGACACCCTTCTTTAGAAAAATGACTTAAATATACTCTTGACCCTGAAAAAACTGAAGACATAGTATCTGCAAACCTGATAAGGGTAAAGGCGTAGTTATTCTTAACAAAAATGATTATATTGAAAAAATGCAAAACATTTTATCTGACACTACAAAATTTCAATCTCATGGTGAACCTAACTTTCTCGATATATATAAAAGAGAGGACAGAATTAATAGATTTCTAAGAAAAATAAAAAAAGACAACATCATAAATGATACTACTTATCAAAAACTATTTGTTACTGGTTCCTCCTTTAGTATCCTTTACGGTTTACCAAAAATTCATAAACCTAATACTCCTGTTAGACCCATTATGGCCGCATATAATAGCCCATCCTTCTCTATTTCTAAATTTTTAGCCAGCCTGCTCTCTGATTTTAGTTTAAACGATATACTTTAAAAGAATGGATACGAATTTCAACAACAAATTGTCAACCAAGATGGTGAATATTTTTATGGTTAGCTTTGACGTCGAATCTCTTTTTACTAAGGCCATTGAATGAAAACTAGATATCATATAAGATATCATAACGACACTTTGTTTTACGGTTTTAATAGGTCTACCTTTAAACAATTTCTGGAACTTGCTGTGCAAGATTCTATGTTTGTTTTTAACCAGCAACTCTATTCGCAGGTCGATGGAGTTGCCATGGGATCACCTTTAGGTCCTATATTTGCTAACTTTTTTATGTCGACTTGGAAACAAAATTTTTAGATCAATGTGGACCCTTCTGTTAAACCAGCTTATTATAGAAGATATGTGGATGACACTTTTGCTCTTTTTAAATATCCATGGCAATGTGCACAGTTTTTACAATACATTAATGAACGACACTCGAATATTCAGTTCACGATGGAAACGGAGAGCAATGACAGTTTACCATTCTTAGATGTTAATGTTACAAGAATTAACTCTGAATTCTCCACAGCAGTTTATAGAAAAAGACATATACAGGACTAGCCAACAACTATTACAGTTCTTGTCAAAAAACTTTTAAATTAAACACTATTTACAACCCTAGTGCATAGAGCATGAAATACTCTTCTAACTGGTCCATTTTTCATAATGAAATAGAATTTTTATTAAACTTTTTTCAGAGAAATTCTTATCCTAAAGATGTAGTTCTCAAAATCATTAACGTAGTATTGACAAAATTTC
Source organism: Macrobrachium nipponense (assembly GCF_015104395.2). Lineage (NCBI taxonomy): Eukaryota > Metazoa > Arthropoda > Malacostraca > Decapoda > Palaemonidae > Macrobrachium > Macrobrachium nipponense. The sequence continues at coordinate 61,120,348 of NC_061094.1, forward strand.
TCCAGCCACCTATAGCAATTTCAATGTTCCAAAAAAGCTGGTTTTTTGCATCCATCCCATATGTTTTGATACCAATTCTCACGCAGACTCACGCAAATCATAGAACAGGAAATTCCATGCCTTCAACTCAAACTTATTTCTAACAATCCATGCAGAATAGGCTCATTTTTTTAACTTTAAAGATCGCCTGCAGGCCTTCATGAGATCGAACGTTGTTTACAAATTCACATGCCCTGGATGTCCGGGCTCTACGTTGGATCAACACGTAGGTTACTGCAGGTGAGATATTGCAGTCACATGGGTTACAGTTTTCGCACAGGTCAGAGAATTAAGCAACCAGAATTCTCAAATATTAAAAATCATGCAGCAATATGTAAAATAGAAGTCTTGAAACAGCACTTCTCCATTATTGGTTATACGAGGGACCCAGAGCACTTAACTACCTTAGAGTCCTTACTCATTAAAAGGCTGGTTCCTTCATAAACAGTAAAACTCTACGGCTTCACTTTGTATCTGCATAGCTGTCGTTTTGTTTGGAACCCCAAAGTTTGCCATTCTTCTCTGTCTCTTACCATGGATGGTTGGTGTTCTTAGTTTCTCTCTCTCTTGGTTCTATGCCTTGTTTTTAAAATCTTTAACTTTTAACTTTTACGGTATTTTAATGATGTAATATTTTTAGTATTTATTTTGAGTTCCTTTTATAATGTAATTGTTTTTATTTCTACAGACTGATGATGCACCGTGTTTGTGTTGTGCGAAACGTTTCTTTAATAAACTTGATGTCTACTAAGATGTATCACGAAACCCTCTGAAATACTGTGATATTGCTGACTGGAGATTCTATATATATATATATATATATATATATAAATATATATCATATATATATATGTATGTATGTATGTTATATATATACATATATTAGTTCTATGGATATATGTAATATATATATATATATATTTATATATATCTCGGATAGATATTATATATATACGTGTGCGTCTGTGAGTGTGCATGCATGCAGATAAATATTGAGAGAGAGAGAGAGAGAGAGAGAGAGGAGAACTGCGAATTGCTGTAAAAAAACATACGAATAAATCGAAAGATAATTATAAAAACAAACTAAAAACGACGTTTACTCTCTGAACGAGAGAGAGAGAGAGAGAGAGAGAGAGAGAGAGAGAGCGGATTTTTTCTCTCTCTCACAATAACGAGAATGAGTCACAGGAGGCGGCGAGGTCTTGAAACTTCCTTATAAAGTCCTTAAATAGATCCTGCGACCGTCGAAGGATCTCGAAGCAGTCCGGACGTGCACCTGGAAACCTCTAACAACCCCCCCCTCCCTCCATCTTCCCAATCAGACCCCCTCCCCTGCCCCTTTTCCCCCTAACCCTCCCCCCCTATATTTTCTGTTTGCACATCAAACCTCGGTGTCAGTTATCAAGGTGAATGGGTGTCATTTTTTAGTGGGAGGAGAACAATAAAATAAATAATAGTGTGAATAGATGAAGGTGGGAGTGAAATAATAGAATAAAACAAAATAATAAGAAATATATATATATATATATATAATATTATATATATATATATATATACATCATATAAACACTATTATAAAAAGGAATAAATAATTAATAAAAAAATAAGTAAATAAAAATATCTATAGTATACATATATAAATAAATAAATAATAGCAATAAACAAAATAAAACAAAATAAGTATATATATATATATATATATATATATATATATATATATAGATATATATAATTAATAAATACATCTTTAAATTATCAAATAAAAAATTTTACACAGAGTATCTTATTTCATGTTTATATTTGTAAACAGTATAGTTGATTCCAGCAGTTAGTTACTTAATTTGTCTTTAAATGTAAGTCTATACATATATATATATATATATATATATATATATATATATATATATATATATATATATATATATATACACATCACTCTCACATACCCTTTACAAAAATACATACCCCCTAACATATAAATTAGGACGACATTGTACCACCCACTGCCGTTGCAAGATAACCTGAGTATTAACAAAAATGAAATATAACTTGGCAAAAGACATATAATGCAGCCCAAAGACGGTTCAAAATATATAGCAGTTGTGCGTCAAGGCAGCTTTTCAAACTGGGGACGCATTCTATTATAATGTCTATTGCAGCATAATCTCTCCTTTTATAAACAGTTGGTGACCCGTTTTTCTTTCTCTTGGGACAACAGAGAGAGAGAGAGAGAGAGAGAGAGAGAGAGAGAGAGAGAGAGAGAGAGAGAGAGAGAGAGAGTACCTGCTAGAAAAAGAAAACCAATTCGAAAGATGTATAAAACAAAATAAGGTGTACTACTTTCAGTAAGAGAGAGAGAGAGAGAGAATGTTGCTAATAAAAATGAAAAACAAATCGAAAGACATATAGAACAAAATAAGGTGTACTTCCAGAGAGAGAGAGAGAGAGAGAGAGAGAGAGAGAGAGAGAGCCAAACTTCCGTCGCAAACCGGGAAGGTCAGTGACACTGAGTATGAATGAGAAATACCATACGATCATTTATTATTATAGAACCCATTCACTGGAGCTATGACATAACATAATTCCAGAGATTAATCTTTAGTATTGAAACAATTTTAACATAAAGTCTTGCACGAAGAAACACGGAGTCATACCCACAAACAGTAAGTTCACAGAAGCAAAAACTCGTTACAAAAACTCGTTAGAACTGAAGAGATGCAAAAGTCGCAGTTGCTTTTAGGAGAGTCTGACATACTGCTTCAAGGCGCTTTGAGCCAATACCCTGGCTCGTCTGGGTAGTACTAGTGCTTAAAAAAAAATTACTTATATTACTTATGTGTCGTCTTTTTCTGCTTCCTCTGCTCTATGGGAGTCTAGTTTGTGCGTTTGTGGATGCTTGTTGGTGTTGTATGTGCCTGTATGTTCATTTCGAATAATAATAATAATAATAATAATAATAATAATAATAATAATAATAATAATGTGGATGTTTGTGGGAGTTGTATGTTCATGTATGTTCGTTTCGAATAATAATAATAAATAAATAATAAATAAATAATAATAATAATAATAATAATAATAATAATAATAATAATAACAATAATTAATAATTCATTTTTCTTGCACATCAATATCGGTCAACAATTGGCAAATGTTCATATATATGTGGATTTGAACAAAAGCGTTTTTTACCACCGTTGAAATAAAAAAAAAAACTATAAAATAATAATAATAATAATAATAATAATAATAATAATACTTTATTAAAAGTAATGGCTACTTCAGCAGCATTACACTTGTAGAGATTCTTCTCTATTTTCCGAATAGCGGCTTTTTCCGTGCTACTAGACAGGCTAGTAGAGCGCCTATGGAGGTCATGATCAAATACAGAGCCTTAAAATTGGGTATATATTTGAATTTTACAGATAAACTATGATACCATAGTTATCAAAGTCATTAACGATATATATATATGTCTCTCTCTCTCTCTTTCTTGAAGCAAGCGAGCTTTCGTCTGGAGCTGCCAGACTCCTCGGGCTGGGAAGCGAGGGTGGACTGATCTTGAAAGAGCGGTGTCCATCCTCGTTTATATTTGGAGTTGACAGCAGAGGAACCGCCCCATGCTGATCTACTATTGGCTGGTGGCGGTAGGTCTTCGTTTTCATTGGTGGCTTGAACCGGGTCTCAAGCCACTTTCCATGCGTTGATGGTTTCGATACTGTAAGTCCTGCAGCCGCCTAGACCTCCTTAGCGGCGCGGTTACGTCGATGGGCGTTTCGCTATGCTGCGGGACGTCACGGCTAACTTGATTATGATTGGCTGCGGGAGTATCTCGTTCGGGGGCGTCGTCTTCCGTGGAGTTGTCGTGCTCGGTGGTGTCATTGTTGGTGGCAGGTCTTCTCATACTCGTAGGGAGGAGAAAATTCTTCCTGCGTCGTATTTAGTGTAGGTCTTACTTGCTGGATGAGAAGCGCCTCCAGCAGGCGTAACCGACGGGCATCAGGGGCCTTCCCGATGATCTTCGTGTTTTGGATGATCACATCCCGGGAGATGGCCTCTTGATGTTTGGTGCGTGCAATAATAATAATAATAATAATAATAATAATGATATGAAGGTAGGAGACCCTCTCTCAAACATGTTTTGTTAAAGATGATGGCAGCATCAGTGGAATTGATTTTATATAGGTCTTTTCAAATCTTCTTATTATTCTCTTCTCATCAGGGCTGATATTTGCTAATAGCTGGCCGATGTTCATATCTCGGTGAAAGAAATGTTTTAAAATAAAAATAATAATTTATTGATATGATAAACAAAAGTGGTTAACAAATCTTAGTCTAAGGGCGTAACGGAATTCCAACGTTTCCAACCGTATCATCGGTTCATTTTCAAGGAAAGGTGAGCTTGAACTGATTGAAATGTTGTTGTTGTTGGAGATTAAGCCAGCCTTGTGCTGGCACGGGCTCTTGCTCCTAGAGGAGCCGTAACTGGAATATCTGTAAAGATACAAAAAAACAGTGCTTGGCGGTTAGTTTGAAAGGAGATAGGGTGACAGGCAGGATTGCAACCCCTTTGAACCTTACGGTACCCATCAGTAGGAGAGAAAGTTTTATAGCAGTGAGACTCAGCCTAGCTGAAGAGTGCTGAGTAGGAAGAAGGAAGCGAGTTTTAGTTTGAGGGAAAGAAGGCGTTACCTATAAACATTTTAGGCGCAATATATATACTGTGTGTAGCATCTGAAAATATTGCAATATATATCAAACCAACATTGAGCAAGTATTATAGGTATATAACATGTTCATGCATACTCACACCCTACATAGCTCCCAAAGAGTTTATGACTCCCATTGCAACCAGTGAAGTAGAGGGTTTGTGCTTTGTGTGGCTTTCATTGTTTTTTTGTTTACAAGACACTAGGAGATTCCCAGTGTCTATGGAGAAATGCCGTGTGATTCATCCTTTTACCTGGGAGGTGGGTGAGACATTAGGAGATTCCCATATGTCCCTATGTTATTTAAGATGTGGCTGGTGATCTGTGCCGGTGTCAGCTCTATTTCAGTTAGGTTTGATCTGTAAGATTGTGTCTCTCTGGGCAGTCTAGTAGGTAGTGTTCGAGGGGCTGGATTGGCCTCTCGGTCACAGTACTGACATAACCTGCCCTCAGTTCCTATCATTTGCAGGTGCAGAGGTATCCATAGCCTTAATCTGTGTGTGATGACTGAGAGTTTATAGTGGTTTGTTTGTGATGTCATGCAGGCGTTAGATTTGTGACATCCACATACCACTGGACGTCCTTGACTCTTGTAGGTAGTGACGTCGTACTTCACTCTCTTCTTGGAGTTTGGCATAGCTTTTTTGCCATTTCCTTTAGGTGTGTTATGGATGTTTGCACTTATGCTTACTGTACTGCAGCTGAGGCACTTTTGGCAAGGAAGTCAGCTTCATCATTTCCCTGGATTCCCACATGGCTGGGTATCCAGTTTAGTGTGACTCTCCTGCCAGCAGCTTGATGTGAATTGGCCAATGATTTTATGGCTGTTATCAGTGTCACATTTTCTTTTGGATTTGTCGCTTTGATAGCGAGTATGCTCCTTTGGAGTCATAGCACTGTTGTGTGTCCTTCTTTTAAATTGGAATTTTCTAAGGCTTTTAAGATTGCCATTAGTTCCGCTTGTAGTATGGAGGCATTGTTGGATAGCCTCCAGCTTCCTTGAAGTCTTGGGCAGCCACTGCTGCTGCAGTTGCTGGAGCTTCTGTGTCAACTGAGCCATCAGTGTAATATATGTTTTTCAAGCTGCTGTGATTCCCGATTGCTTCTTCTGCTGCAGTTTTCATTTGTGCTGCTGTGCACAGTGCTTTGTTTGCCGGTAGTATTGTGAAGTTATACCGGATTGGGTCTTCGACCCAGGGAGGTGGTTTTTGGTATCCCTCAGGTGGGACATCCTTTGTTATGTGTTTCACTGTGTCTGCATACCCAGTTCTCTCAGTGTCTGGAGTATACTGCCCGCATAGGTTTTTTGGCGGGTGGGTAGTTCTTCGTGCAAGTTTTATACACGCTTGCATTTTGTTTTTGTGTGGTCCATTTCTGTCGTTTCTGATGGTTTTGCACAGAATGGCAATATTTCTTTGGCCTATCCTGTGCTTGAGAGACTGCAGTTGTGTCTCTGCCCTCAAGAGACAAATTCTTGTCCACATTGGGGCTCAAGTATAAGTCTCATTGCGTTGTTTTGGATGACCTTCCAGCCTCTGCTGTTTGATCCTTTCTGAGATTTGTCAGGGACTGGTGCTGCGTATTCTACTTGTGCTCTGATGGTTTTGTATGTAGTACCTCCTGAGCAGATGGTATGTCGCACTTCTTGCAATGATGTGATTTTCTTTTAGGGCATTAAGCCCTATTTTTGTTTTGGCTTGGAGGAGCTGTATTTGCTTCTCAGGAGATAGTGAATCTGCAATGCAGACTCCCAGATATGTGTAGCTATCCACCCAGTCTATGACGTTCTCCTTTCAGTAGAAGGTTGGGCTGGATTTTTGATCATGTTTTTATTGCCAGGCTTTTGTCTTATTTCTGTTGATTTTGAGTCCAGTTTGTGTGCACTTGTCCTCAAGTTTTTGCAAGGCTTCTTGCATCCTTTGGAGCTGTCTTTGAGGGCCAGAGCTGACGATGCAAAACATCGTCAGCATATAGAAGACCTCTACTCCTTGTGGTAGCTCGAGACAGGTACATTTTCCATAAGGACATTGAATAAGAAGGGGCTTAGAATGCCCCCTTGTGGAGTGCCGTTTTCAAGAGCGTAGTATTCTGACATTCTGCCTTGGAACACTACTCTTGCTTCTCTGTCTTGCATGTATCCTTTTGTCCATGTAAGCAGGTTGCCCTTGATCCTCTTTCTGACTAGGGAGGAGAGGATGGTTGCTGCATTGGCTAATTCATATGCCTTTTCTAGAATCTAAGAAGACCACTATGGATTTTCTGCCATTTATGGCACTTAGCACATCTGTAAGGCACTCATGGGTGCCTACTCCTTCCCTATAGGCATAGAGCCTATGATGTAGGGGGCCCTGCTTTCATAGTAGTCTGTTCAGAACCATTCTTTCTGCAACCTTTTCAGTGCAGCTGATGAGGGATATCGGCCTATATGCGCCTTCCTCTTTTGGCTTAGGTATTGGTTGTGTGTCTTGCTGTTGCCATTCTTTGGCCTGGTGTGCTCTGCATATGTCCTGTTTACCAGGAGTAGATATACCTGTTTGGCAGGGTCTCCCATGTGTCTCAGCATGCTGTAAGTGATTGCATCGCTCCAGGGGCTGGTGTCTCTTTCCCCTTGCTGAGTGCACTGTTTAGTCTTCCATATGAAGGGTGTGTCTGTGTCATCAGGTGTGTTGCAGGCAGTATTGATTTCCCTCCATCTTGCTGGGGAAATTTCATTTATTTTTTCCGTGTTGTTTGGGGAAGGTTGTGGGATTTTCCTTCCTTCTGCAAAGTTTCTGGCTATATTGTCAGCTTCTTCTTGGGGTGGGTTGGGTGGATGCTTTGCGCTGTTCTTCCTTTCCCTGCAATTTTTGCAAGGAATCTCCAGATCTGGGTTACTGGAGTTTGTCTGCTGATGTTTGCACACCAGTCATACCATGCCTGTTGTTTAATTTCTTTTGTCTCTTCAGTGCATGGGCTATTACCTCTCTGAGAAGTCTGTGCATCTCCTCAGATGGTTCCCGTCTGAAGAGTTCCGCACTCTGTTTACTCTGGCATTGAGTTCTTTGACCCTTTCACAGTAGTACCATGCATCTTTGTGATCGATCTTGGATCGTGATCTTTGGCATGGACATGTTTGCTGCCTCTCTGAGTTTGCTGATGAACTCTTCATAGAAGAGTTCTATATCGTTTGCAGGTTTTCAAGGTAGTTCCTCGCCCATTCTCGTCATTATGGCTTCAAATGTAGCCCAGTTTGCAAACTTGGGGTTCCATCTTTCTCTGGGTGGCGGTGTATGGGGGGCAGCTTTTTGAGCCGTAGGCCAATGTCAATGGCTATGTGGTCGCTTGTGAGGGTCTCGTGCAGCTTCCATGTTGCTTGCTCCTTTAGGGCGGAGTTTGTGAAGGTAAGAATCTAGTCTTCCTCCTTTTAGGTGAGTTGGCTCTCCACTGTTTAATAGGCACTCTGGGAATTCACATGATAACTGGTGTAGATGTCTTCAGTTGTGTTTGTTGTTGTGTAGAGTTCAGGCTTGGGTGATGTGCATTGAAGTCTCCTCCAATTAGTGTGTTTTCCTGTGTCGCTGCACTGAGAGTGCTTCCCCTTCGAATGTGTTGTCCCGAGCCCTGTATATGTTGTGTACCGTCAGTGTTGTGTTTGCAAGTGTGAGTTTTACGCTGAGTGATTCTACATCATCTTCCGCAAGGGATGGTTGTCTACCTTCTTTGAGGGGGGATTGTGTTTTTAACTAGGGTGATTAGTCCTCTTTTTAGTGTCTGTGTATGGTGTTTGTACACTTTGTACCCTTTTTTAAATGAAAATTTGGCATTTTCCCTTACAAGTGTTTTCTTGTAACATTATGATGTCGTAGTATTTGTTTGTGTGTGTGCTTGCAGGAATGCGTATTTATTGTTTGCACCTTAGTATGTTCCACTGGAGGACTTTTATTGTGTCTGTGTCTCTGCAGTCATTTGTGTTGTTGTTGTTCCTAGTTCGTCATTTGCACTTGATGTGCCTTGACTACCAACTCTGAGGTTGGCCCTGGCACTGGGGAGATGTACCTGGTACTATTACTTGGAATGAAACTGACACCGGTGTATTTGTAGTGCCATTTGCACTGTTGTTGTTTATTAGTGTAGGCATGGTGATGCAAAGAGTCCTCTGGACGTCCTTATGCACTTGTCAACGACTTCTTTGGCTATTTCCTCTGAGAAGTTTGATCCTGTTAGTACTGCAAAACTTGAATAGCATTTGCACCAGTAGATTTTGTGAGGTCTTGAGTCTGTGCGATATATTGTCTTGTTTTAGTTCTGGGCGAACTTCAAACCTGTTGCTTTGTGGGGTGGGAGGAGGAGGGGAGACTGGGTTATATGGCTTTGGGGAGCCAGGAACAGTGGAGCTAGTTTTAGGATTTGGAGTGAGGAGGATTTGTCGGGTTTCGGGAACAGGTAGAGGTTAGGATGTATGTGTTGGTCGGCTTGGGCCGATTCTGAGAAGCTGATTTTCCTTCTAGTGTTATTTGTTGTTTGTTTGTGTGTGTTGGTCTGGGTGTGGTTTGGGGAGTGTTTTGTGTTCCTTTTCTGAGTTTGAGGCTGACTTTGAGTCCTGTTGGGTCTAGGCCCTCCAGCTGCAGCAGCATAGGACTGTGTCTTATGCTGGGGGTGTGTCTGTGTGTTTTTGGGGGCTTGTTGCGACCCCCTAACAGCAGCAGCAAAGGACTTTGATCCCTGCTGGGTGGTGGGAGCTGCTGTTGTGTGTTGTGGTCTGGTCTGTGTGTGTGTGTCCAGGGAGGCTCCGAGGTGTGATTCCTTAAGAGTGTCTATCTTCTGTAGCCTTATCGGGCATTTTCTGTTCCACGCATGGTGGTTCCCCTGTTTCTTGTCCATTCTTAAATTTGTCTGTTGCAGAGTTTTGTGGGATGTCTCCCACTACATACCCCACAAATGGCTTTTGGCGGTGCAGGCACTGCTATGGTGTCCGTACCTCTGACAGTTAAAGCACCTCAGAGGTTTCCTGGTGTGAAGTCCATGGTGGGAAGGAGCCCCACATGCCAAGGTTCAGTGACTTAGGCTGAGTTCCTTTCCATTCTACTAGGACTTTGCGGGTTGGCTGGGGGTTGGGTCCTTTTGTATGGCATCTCTCTGCTTTGATTACCTGGGATTTTTCCAGAATAACCTTGGTTTCAAATTGCAGAGGGTAATGGCATAATATAAATCTGCAGGGTTTGTCGTCAGGATTGAGGAATTTAAAGCTGGCAGGATTATTCTTCATATATTCATTTGTATTCAGGTCTGAGGGTATTGCAAACAGTTCTCCCCTGGTGGTGGGTCTTACCTTGAACAACTTACCCTTCTTTTCGAGGTCCTTAACGAATTCATATGCACTGGTTCCTGTTGGAGGAGTTATCAAGTATTTTCCATGTGAGGGTGAAGGTGCTGCTGGTGGTCCTTGTTTGCGTTTGTTCCTGGTGACAAGCTGAATCCATCATGTAGTGTCCATGGCAGGGGGGTTTTCCTTGTCCTCTTGAGTGGGCTGTGGTGGATTCTTCTTCGGAGGTGGAGGAGTCTAGGCGAGGTCTAACTGCTTCAGGGGCATCTGAAAAAGAGGAAGAAGAAGACGTTGTCCGTTTCCGGTTCTCAGGTGCTTCTGCAGTGGTGGGTGTGGGCTGGGTTACTTGGTCCATGGCTGCATTCGTCTTCGTCTATCTGTGAGGGGAGAGAGAGAGAGAGAGAGAGAGAGAGAGAGAGAGAGAGGAGAGAGAGAGAGAGAGAGAATGTATGTGTATGTGTGTGTTGTTATATTTTTTATTTTTGCCTGAAGGGCCTAAACCTGGTTTATGGGAGACACCAGCCTATCGTTCCTGTGCTACTTGCAAATAAGGATTGCGAGAGTAGAAAGTTTTTGTCCCTTTGACCCTGCTTCAATCGGAGTTTTCAGACCCCAACGGCTACCGAATTTTAGGCAGGAGAGACTGTTAGTAATGGAAAATTATTTGAGAGAGAAAGATGTCATATGAATTTTCCTTCCTAAAATGTGAGAGAGCACTCTCAGAAGTATAATTCTCGGGTGTCGTCGTCAATCGCCGAAAGTTCCGCCGAAAAAAATCGTGAAATCTCGCCGCTATCGTCGACTGGGATGGCGCTATCGCTCGCTGTCGCTCACGTTCGCCAGAGAAGGTCTCAGAAGAGATGTTAATGCTACGGTAGGCGAGCAGCAACTGGGAACGTTGATTGAAATGGGGTCGTTCGGCGGCGGTATTTATTGTGTCCCAGGTGCTCTGTCTGATGGGCGCTGCATTTTGTTTCATTGGCTGAACAGAGGATTAAGTCCCTGAGTCAAGCCGTCTTGCAGAGGTGGAAGCTCGCACTGCTCTTCTCGTGCGGACGCTGGAGACTGGGAGCGTAGTATTGGGAAGGTCATTGCCGATAGACGGGGGCACCTGATTGGCCCGTTCGATCGGCTCTATGGTGCTGGCGGGCGGCGCCCTTCGTGCCACCGTCGGGAGGAGTGAAGTCTCTTGGGTGGTGTTGAGGCTGGGTCTCTCCTTCCCGATGTGTAGGGCCTCCAAGAGGCGGAGGCGACGGTGGTCTGCTGCCTTATCGATAATTCTGATATTAGGAATAATGTCATTCCTAGTTATCCTGGTATTGTGGACGTTATTGGCATGATTATGGATGGCGCCTTCCTGAGCGTGGCAGGATATCCTCTTCGAAAATCGCATAGTCGTCATACCAATGTAAGCGCCGGGGCATTCCCGGACAGGGCATTTGTACTGGTAGACAACGTTAGTTTTCTTGAGAGGGTCCTGCAACACCGGGGGCTGGATTGTTTTTCATAATCAGGCCACTGGTCTTCTGCTCTTGTAGTAAATTATTAGTTTCACTTTTTTACGCAGGGTCCGTGGGGTAGACGTTCCTTTCTATGATGGTACGAAGGGCTCGCTCGTCCTCTTTGTATTTCTTATGAAAATACTCCCTTGTAAAGAGAGTGACGTCTTCAAGGGCGGTGGGACGAGGCTCCTGCTGATACCACTTACGATGTTTCTGCGAATGCATTTAGTGATGTCCCGGTTGGAATACCCGTTGTTAATTAAAACTTGGGCAACACGTTCTAATTCAGTGTGCGTGTCCTTCCACGAAGAGCAGTGTGGAGAGCTCTCTCTGATGAAGGCGCTGATCGCAGTGCGCTTGTATCTCTCTGGACACTCGCTCTCGCCGTTCAGGCACATGCCCAGGTTTGTGGGTTTCGTATACACCTGTGTTACGAAGCGCTCCTCTTGTTGCCCGACGAGGACGTCAAGGAAGGGGAGGCGACGGTCACGGCAATGTTCGATGGTGAAGTTGAGTCTGCTGTGGTCGTGGAAGGCTTGTCGCAGAAACATCGATAAGTGGTATCAGCAGGAGCCTCGTCCCACCGCCCTTGAAGACGTCACTCTCTTTTACAAGGGAGTATTCATAAGAAATACAAAGAGGACGAGCGAGCCCTTCGTACCATCATAGAAAGGAACGCTCTCCCCCACGGACCCTGCGAAAAAAAGTGAAACTAATAATTTACTACAAAGAGCAAGAAGACCAGTGGCCTGATTATGAAAAACAATCCAGCCCCCGTGTTGCAGGACCCTCTCAAGAAAACTAACGTTGTCTACCAGTACAAATGCCCTGTCCGGGAATGCCCCGGCGCTTACATTGGTATACGACGGACTATGCGATTTTCGAAGAGGATATCCTGCCACGCTCAGGAAGGCGCCATCCATAATCATGCCAATAACGTCCACAATACCAGGATAACTAGGAATGACATTATTCCTAATATCAGAATTATCGATTAAGGCAGCAGACCACCGTCGCCTCCGCCTGCTTGGAGGCCCTACACATCGGGAAGGAGAGACCCAGCTCAACACCACCCAAGAGACTTCATCCTACCGACGGTGGCACGAAGGGCGCCGCCCGCCAGCACCATAGAGCCGATCGAACGGGCCAATCAGGTGCCCCCGTCTATCGGCAATGACCTTCCCAATACTACGCTCCCAGTCTCCAGCGTCCGCACGAGAAGAGCAGTGCGAGCTTCCACCTCTGCAAGACGGCTTGACTCAGGGACTTAATCCTCTGTTCAGCCAATGAAAATGCAGCGCCCATCAGACAGAGCACCTGGGACACAATAAATACCGCCGAACGACCCCATTTCAATCATCACAGGTTACGTATTTTCGTGCACAGGCGCGTTACGTAACTCTCGTCATTTTCAACCTATAATTTTGAAAAGTATGGCCTCTAAGAGACCCTTTCGCCCGGGGTACTCCCAGGGAGGACCCGCCCCTTGGAGGACGAGCAAGGCTTCGCCACCGTAAGAAATAAGAAGAAGAAGAAGATTTTACCGATTTCGACAGACAACAAAACCAGCTCCCTACGACATCGGCACCGAATACGGCGAGTTTTGCGGAATTTCCGACACTTCCCAAGTTCAAAGCTGTTGTATCGAGGGCCAGACTTCATATGCTGCAGTCAGGGCCCTCGAGAAAAAATATCCAGAAGCCAATCCATAGCCAGACCGAATTAAGGGGAGAATTCATAATTACTCCCCAAGCGACAAAAAGCTGCCGAAAACTACTGAGGAAAGACAACCTGTGCCACCTTCTTGATCCTGCTACAAAAATAAGCAAGGGGATGATATGCAAAGTCCCCAAACATACATAACTATCGAAAGAGTCCTCGAGGTTCCCAACATCATGGAAGCCAAGAGATGTACTGCAAAAGATGGACAGGAAACTCTGAAGATAGCAGCGACCTTCAAGGGCCAAATTCCAGCCAGGGTCAGCCTTGGGATTCTTGGCACTTACGAGACCGAAGCCTTCGTACCAGAGCCTCTGAGATGCTTCAAGTGTCAGAGGTATGGACACCACAAGAGCGAATGAACAAATCAGAACACATCTGTGGAGTGTGCAGTGCGAAACACGAGACAGAAGTGTGCTTGAAAAAGTACAAGGAAAAGGGCCACACAGTTGCCGATTGCCCTAACTGCAGCCAGCAACATCATGCTTGGTTTAAGGGATGCCAGTCAGACTGCAGAGGATTTGGAAGGCGAAGGGCGGGCCCATCCTCACCACCTGCAGACCTCGACAACCATCACCGACCAGGAAACCTCCCAGCAACCCCAGGTTCGATCTAGAACGAAACCTACATCCTGTACCACAAAACCACCCAACCTTCCTCCAACCTCCTCGATCCCGGCACTACATCCCCACCCCCTCATCCTCTCCGTTATCGCCAAACTCCCGCCCCTCTACCTCCTCCCCCTACTCCCCCCACCCCCCAGGTTTCCCCCCCCAACCCCTGCATCGCCGAAAGACGTCGATTCCTGCTCGTGCCGAAGCAGGAACCCAGACAGAAGACGCAGTTGAAGAAGAAATGCAGACCGAGACACCGACTGTAGCTCCTGTTTTGTATAAAGAAGCAGGAACACAAACTGAGGAGTTTGTAGCTAAGCAAAACAGCGAAACTCAGACCTGCAAACAAGAATACAGAACTTCAAGCGTCCCGTAAAACGAATACTTCTCGTAGGAGAATATCAAATCAGAAAGTTCCTGCTGACCTACGAGGAGTTTGAGGCTTTTTAAATAGAGCCATTTTTAAAAAACAAACGACAGTGCAGTGGTCATCAGCTGTTCTCTGAGCTCGTCCACGCTCTGTTGGACCTAGAGATCAGTCTCCCAGATGACCTCCTGTTAGAAGATTTCAGATACAGATCTCAAACATAAAGATCGCAGCTACATGAAAAGTGCTGTTTATAGCATTAACTGCTTTTTCTTTACTAAACAATCCTCCTTTCCCCTCCGTTTTTTTCGGCCGCCTCACGTCTAACGACCGAATATTTCAACTGTCACTCTAACTACCGCTTAAGCTGTCGCTATTTTTGTTATCCTGGTTTCTAAACTGATAATATTTCGTTTTTCCTTCGTCGTTCCCTATTGCTAAACGATCGACGCTCTCTGCTTTTTTTTTCTCGTAAAGTGAAATATGGTACTTGAACTCCATAGAGTTGCGCTTTTTTTTTCCGTTTTTCTACGACTATAAATTTTTATCGATTTCATTACTGGCTATCTCTGACTCGCCAGGACTCGCTACATCGATCTTTATCTTCTACTAATGGGTACCTTAGGGTTTAAAGGGGTTTGTAACCTTGCCTATTCACTTTTCCTTTCACTTTTGAATCCATACCATTCCACCTGCACATTCCATAGAAATCATAAATAAAAAGATCGCCTCATATCCTTAAATCACCAATGCACCTAAAAATAATTCAAATGACTACGGGCTGCTACATTAGCTAAAGCCGTGCTGGCATAAAGCCAGCTTAATACTCCAACAACAACAACCCATTTCAATCAGTTCAAGCTCACCTTTCCTTGAAAATGAACCGATGATACGGTTGGAAACGTTGGAATTCCGTTGACGCCCTTAGACTAAGATGTTAACCACTTTTGTTATCATATCAATAAATTATTATTTTTAGAAAACATTTCTTTCACCGAGATATGAACATCGGCCAGCTATTAGCAAATATCAGCCCTGATGAGAAGAGAATAATAAGAAGAATTGAAAAGACCATATATAAAATCAATTCCACTGATGCTGCCCATCATCTTTAACAAAATAATAATGATAATAATAATAATAATCAAAGTGGCCAGTTACATTATCAACAAACACCCAAGCTAAATTCTAAGACTCAGGAAGTTGAGAAATAGTCAACTTTATCAATGCTTTAAATACCAAGATATCTGCAAACGGCTAGCATTCTTATCTGGCGAATTATCTCATACTTCATTCTACAGAAATAACAGCTGTTTCCCCATTACCTATCTCATCCTTCCCTATTTCTAAAATATCGTACTTCGTTATGTCGTTTTAAATTTGTCTACCTGAAGCCACTTGCGATGTTGGCCTCTATAAATAATTGAATATAGAATTTAGGCCAAAGGTCAATCAGCGCTGAAACGGAAATTGGCATTAATAGGTTTTAAAGGTTTAACAATAGGAAAACCTCGCAGTTGCACTATGAATCAATTGTGAGGACAGGGTAGAAATTAAGATGGAAGAAAGAATATGAGAGGAGGTACAATAAAATGCACGAAAAGGGTTTCAGCGAGGGGCCGAACGCACGCTGCAAAGAACCCTAAGTAATGACTACTGTGGATCGCATGAGGTGCACTGACGGTACTAACCCCCTCTAGGGGGTGTTGGCTTCTATAGGCCTAAGCATGACCAACTGCTGCTGGTACTAAGCCCCTTTAAGGTTCGTTGCACATTTCGGAGGTTATGTGTCTCTTCACTAGGCCTAGCTAACATAAGTCA
Organism: Macrobrachium nipponense; assembly: GCF_015104395.2. Lineage (NCBI taxonomy): Eukaryota > Metazoa > Arthropoda > Malacostraca > Decapoda > Palaemonidae > Macrobrachium > Macrobrachium nipponense. The sequence continues at coordinate 61,136,421 of NC_061094.1, forward strand.
AGCTCTGGTAACGAACATAGCACAGAATAAAATAAAAACTTATCAATAATAACCTATAAGACTAGAAATCCTAATCAAATAAGTCCTCCTGAATCCTTCCAGGGCTCCAAGACGTGTCCCTGTTTCCCGAGGTTATCATCTGTAGGGCTCAAGAGGACACCAGTAAGGCATAACCAGGATACCGAGGGCATCAGGTATCAACGGTGGGACCGGGTGAAATATAACCGGGTCTGGAAACTTCCTGGAATTCCAGGTGTTCTTTTTTTTTTCATTCTTCCGTAGGTGAGACATTCCAGAGGCGCCGTTGTACTCGCTGTTGTGTTTTAAGGAAGTTTTCTTAGTTGTAGGAACTTAGGGCATTCTAATCCTATAAGGTTTTGCTAAGTTACCCTCTTTGTATTTATTTCTGTATTCTATAGTTTTATGTATCTTTCGCCTGGTGTTCCCCTCCACTTCAGTCGTGCTGTTTCTTTGCATTCTTCTCTGTTCCTCCTCACCCACTTATATTTCACCCTCATCTTTCCTCATTCTCAAGTCTCTTCCGAACAGCAGCTTCGTCATCCACCTCCTACATTTCCCCTTCCTATATCATTCTCACACAATATCTCACACCATGTTTTTCCTCCTCCTCTCCCTCACACTGTGCTCCTCCGCTAAAAAAGTCTCCGTCACGTGACTTCCCAGAGGGAGGCGTAACGAAGTGGCTAGTAGGGGGGGGGGGGGTTGGGGGGGGGGGAGGAGTGGTAGTGGAAAGGGGGTGGTTGAGTGTAGTGTTCAGTGTCAAGTGTGGGTGGTAACTTATAGGGAGGTCAAGTGAGCTGCCACGTGTCTCGAAGTGAAAGGGGCAATGAGAGTACCCGTTGCAATATATACCCACACTTGGCCGTTGGGGAACGGGGAAACGATAAGCTGGAGATCTGAATGTCCCTTCGTGGGTTTGTTCCCATGCTCTGAGCTGGAGCTTTTAGGCAAATGGTTGTTACGAATTCACTGATGTAGGCCTAACGGTTTTTTTTATGGTTCAAACGATAAGATATACAGATACAAGAACTTCTTTGGCGTTAATAAAATAAAACATCTGATTCTCATATATTCAGCCATAATTCGAAATCATCTTTGTGATGTTGGCCTAAAATGTTTCACAAATTAACGTATGCAGATATAAGCACTTCTTTGACGCTAATACGAGATACAAGTAGATCTGATTCTCATATAATCAGCCATAACTCAAAACTCCCCCATGATGTAAGCCTACTGTTCCCATGCGTTAAATGATGCAGATACAAGCACTTTTTGGCCCCTAATGAGATACGGGGAGATCTCATTCTCTATATTCAGCCTTAACTAAAAACTACGTTGATGTAGGTCTAAAGTTATCAAGAATGAAATGAAGATGCAATCACTTCTTGACGTTAAACACGAGATAAAAGTAGATCTGATTCTCACATATTCTGTCATAAACAGCTCAAAACTTCCTAGCTTTGGACCGATTTAAAATGACTATACTCTGTTTTTTTTCATCTGTCCATCGCCTGTGGTGTTTTGTATGGTAACACTGCGTCCCGGGCTTTAGATAGTTACATTCGGCTTACATTCAACGATTATAATAATATCCTATTTCGAATATTAATCGGTGTAATTCGCATTCAGTAAATTATTAAAACAATTTTCAGTTCCAAATATACACCAGATATCCTTTATCTAACCTAACACTTACACACAGCGTAACTATTTACCGGGACGCAGTGTTACCATACTCAAACACCATTGGCGGCATGGACAGATGAAAAAAAAACGGAAAAAACGTATAGTATAGGGCATACAATAAAGTGTATCTCAGTACCTTTTTAAGCTCGAATTTTCATGGGTTTATCTTAAGGTGAGCGGAATTATAAGCTCCTTAAACTTCCGCTCCCACAAAATCAAACACACAATCTGTTCAACTGAATTTAACGGTAATAATACTAACTCTTGAATTCTATCGTACTCATTATACTGGAACTTTTAAACTCTGCGCCTAAGACGGTTTTATATACTAAACAATTGTACCTTTAGTTTTAGTCTAATAAATACTTCCTTCCTCTGAAGTTCAGCTGTACAGCTAACAGCGCCTTTAAAACTAAATTTAACAACAAAATAGCTCCTAAAATGTATCTTCAGTTCTAACAATTTGAATGATGATATCACAGTAATGAACTTCAAGTTGATTGTAAAATAAACCACCCCAGGAGAAACAGTCTTTATTTATTTGACGAAGAGAGAGAGAGCAGAGAGAGAGGAAGAGAGAGAGAGGAGAAGACGATGAGGAAGGAGAGAGAAGAGGAGAGAGATGGAGACGAGACGAGAGAGAGAGAGAGAGAGAATTATTTTAAATCTCTCCAGTTCTAGAAATTGTAATGAATTATAAAGAACACTAAATTGTGATGAATTATAAACGAAAAACACCAGCCTTTTTGAGTACATTAGTACTTTGAAAGAGAGGAGAGAGAGAGAGAGAGAGAGAGAGAGAGAGAGAGAGAGAGAGAGAGAGAGAGAGAGAATGTCTGCAACTGCTTAGGTGTCAGCACACGTGAGAGTATGCATCGCTTCGTACGTTCGTGTGTCCGTTACCGCCATCTCAGATTCGCTCTCGACCATGTTTGCTTAAAGTTAACGGCTGAAAAATGCGTATGTACGTAAACAGCGTGCGTACACATTTATCTACAAGACACAATATATGTGTAACTGAGCTTAATAATGAGTTATTTCGAGTTGATAACAATCAATGTGGGTCAGACATCTGTTGGTGAGATAGTCACAGCTTCTGTGGAATTCGGTCACTCATGTCTTTGTTGTGTTTAGTCTTTTAATCTCCAGCCTCCATTCTGATAGTTATCATCCCAGGTTAGTCTGGGGGTTTACAGGTCATCTGGTCCCCACAGGAGCCTAGCTGGCAGTGCCAAGTACTATTTCCCAGGGGTTGTGTGAAGGTCATGTCCAACTCATCCCCTTCTCCCATTTATCACTCTCTCATCTGCACTGGGAACTTCTACATATACTTTCCTTTATGGTTTATTTCTACCTGTATCCTCCCTTCAGACAGGTGTAATCTACTCTGAGCTTAATTTTCAAATCAGCAAAATCTCTTAGTTATAGTTTTGTCATCTTTTTTAGTCTTTCACTAAATTCCAAGTGGAAATATAATAAAATAACATTAATAATAATAATAAGTAATAATAATAATAATAATAATAATAATTAATAATAATAATAATAATAATAACAACATTAATAATAATAATAATAATAATAATAATAATAATAATAATAATAATAATAATAATAATAATAATAATAAAAGAAAGAAAGGGAAAAAAATGGATAAGTATCAAGACCTGAAAATAGAAATAAGAAGGATATGGGATATGCCAGTGGAAATTGTACCTACCATAATCATAGGAACACTTGGCACGATCCCAAGATCCCTGAAAAGGAATGTGGAAAAACAAGAGGCTGAAGTAGCGCCTGGACTCATGCAGAAGCGTGCTCTAGAAACAGCACACACAGCAAGAAAAGCGATGGACTCCTAAGGAGGCAGGATGCAACCCGGACTCCCCACACTAGGAATACCACCCAGCGAAATGGAGGACTGTGATAGAGGGGTGCGGGCCCCCCCGTCCCCAACAAAAAAAAATAATGGATTACTTTAATAGTTAGATGTCAACATAGATCAGTGTTGTGTGTATATATATATGCATATATATGTATAATGTATATACAAATTATGTAAATAATAATAATAATAATAATAATGCACTGGATTAGTTGAATAGTTAGATGTCAAAATAAGTCAGTTGTGTTGTGTGCGTATACATGTATAATATATATAAATTTTTATATATATAATATATAATATATATATATATATATGTATATATATATAATATATATATATATATATAGTATATATACATATATATATATATGTATATATATACATATTATATATATATATAGTATATATATATATACTATATATATATCATATATTATATATATAGTATATATATATATATATATATATATATATATATGTATATATACTCAAACATCAATCATATCCCGGCTATTAATTATACAGTATTAGTTAAAACAATCATTGAATGCAGTTTAAAAGCCCTATTTATTTATAAATTACGGTATTTGTAGCAATTCTGAGACATAGTCAACTGTACCCAGATCGTTGAACATGATAAGTAATTGAGATATGGGACCCCTTAGCTTAAAACTCCTGATACATAGATATGTAGCTAGTTAACATTTTTGGGGGGGCCTAGGTTAGGCTAGGATATATCTCTCTATAAATACCACTTTAACTTTCTAAGTTACACTAGGGGGTTACAAAAGGACAAACCCTCCATCAGCTAGATAGGACATGGCACCTTTGTATCCTAGGTTGGGTTAAGTTAGGTTTGGTCAGGATTATCCCTGTAAGTATCAGTGTACTTCTTGCCCTAACCTTAGCCCAACAACCACAGGATACAGCACCATAGGCTAGGGTTAGGTTAGGGAAGGCTAACTGGACTCTTCCCTGAGAATTAGCAATTACACATACAATTATTTTTCTGGTGCTGTATTTGTGTTTTACCCACATTTTAACTCAGTTGGAGTGATCGTCTGATACGAGTAGTTAGGTTTAATTCGGTTTTAGTAGCCTATTATAAAAGTTTTTTGAACGATTCTGACTTTTCTTTTGTGCAAAATCTCCAAAACTACAAAAATATTATGCAAAACTAACAGGAAAATCACACATCTAAATTCCTATTGGAATAAGTTTCCAAGTAACATTTACAGAAGAGGTTAATGACTCCCATGCAGAACAAGACGTTCTAGTGATGTTACTAGGTAAACAGTCATTGTTTCACCTCATTAGCCTATTACACGACGATCTAAATCCTACCCTATACTGTCCTACAGATGAAGAATATAACTCTTAGGCTTACCTGCTGTCGTAAATAAATGTAAAAGTTACACGTTCCAGCTCTGTATTTGTCATTTGTCACTACATAATCGGGAACAATAAAATCCAACGCCCATTGACAGGGCTTCTGTCAAATCTGATAATGTTTCTCAGTCTTTTGGAAACACTACGGCTTTCTCTCTTCATTGACCAATTATAATTTCACATTTTTCTCATAAAACTATTATTTTGATTGCATGAAAAATCAACGAAGCTAAAAAACACTCTTTCCATGGGACATTTCTTCGATATGAGGAAACATTACAACCAGTTTCTCCACTTCCCAAATCGACGACTGTTTTGGCTGCCGTTGCAAAAACGTAAACAAAGTCGTGAAAAGTCAGTGCAAAGTTGTATGTTTTGGATTAAATACAGTGTGTCAGCACGGCCTTTGCACAGCGTCGGAACAGAAGTGTGGTAATATTTTGGTATATTTTGAAGAGGTTAAAAGGCCTGGTGTGGACTTATGGACTCTGGCAAACCAACAAGAGACAAGTTAAAAACCAGGTGGCATATCGGTCCATGGATACAAACTAGAGGTGCCGATAAGGCGATAACAAATTGTTAAGATAAAGTGACTTAATTGCCACCGTTATGGTGACAAAGTTGCAAATTGTAAGCCCACCTTTAGTAAACAATTAAGGCTTTACATCAAGACACATTTTCGCAAAAACAACAAAGGAATGAAGTTGAAAGTGGTGGCAAAAGCGAAGTCAAACGTATCCGTCTTTTTGCAGAGAAAAAAAATGGCACCTTTGAATGGTTAGATAGTTTAGAAGACGTTCCTAAACAAAGAAAATATAACATAATCATGTAACGAATTATTATTATTTGATTTAATAACTGCCACAAAACAGTAATTACCAAATCTAGTAGCTAGGCATTAGGCCTACGTACGCCTAGCCTATAGCAAGGCAGCTGGAGTGTAACTGGCAGTTGTTCCATAAGGTTGTTATTCGAATTTTGGACAGATGAGCGAAAATAATGAGGAATGAATAGCATTAAGCACATTTACTCTGCTGAACACTAACATAACCTTCATCTGTAGGGACAAAATGCCCGTGTTAAACATTTCTAGCATCCAGGCTAACTCTATAAACGAATGAAACTCTGCATCGTAGCCAAGTCAAGGAAATATACGAAATTATTTAATAAGTTTATTATTCAGTTAAGCTCTTATACAACCTTTACTTGAAGAAAAAAAAAATTTCTCACGAGTTTAAGACAATAAGTCAGCCCCACTTAGCCGTAAAGAGCGATATTCTCATCAGCTGAAGTGACCCGTAAACGTACAAGTTTCGCGTTGCCGTAAAAGGTCGGGAGAGACCATAATTACTACAACGAAAAAGACTGAAGATGAAGTTCCGAGTCCTGTCGTGACTGAGGTAAGATCACAGTTTAATTATTATTATTATTATTATTATTATTATTATTATTATTATTATTATTATTGTTGTTGTTGTTGTGTTGTTGTTGTGTTTATGGGAGTTCTTTTGACACAAAAAGTAACGGTATTTTTAAATCTGTGGTTCTGCGAAGTTACATCATTACTGAGGCCTTTTTCGGTAGGATTGATTGCATATAACTGCAATTAGAATAAGAAGTTTGCTCAAAGTGTTTGCAAAAATTAATTTAGTTCTGCCAATACCTCTGTCGAAGCTATAACTGTTTGATATATTAAAATTGCCTTCGGCAATTACATAGAAGGTACTATGATGTTGTATTACCCTAGTTACATTCTCCAAGCAGTGATTCTTGAGCAGGAAATGTTCACAGTTGGAATGTCTTTCTCTATTTCTAAAGTCCATATAATATAGGTATAGCCTATTTATATACATTTATTTTTAGACTAACCACAAAAAAAAGTGCAATGGTAGTGTGTAGAAAGGGTATAGTATTTCAGTAAACGTAAGGCGATCTAATTCCAATGTATCACACTGTCTCCACACTGCCCCCCCCCCCCCCCCCCCCCCCCCTCTCTCTCTCTCTCTCTCTCTCTCTCTCTCCAAGGTAAAGGTTACCTTAGGATAGGTTAGTTCACGTGTTAAACCTGTAATAAAAAAAAGAAAAAGGAAATATAATCACGGGTCATATCATGGTTACCGCTTAATTTAGTGAAAGGGTTGTGTTATTTTAGTCTCATGGGAAGAATGTGGGGGATAAGGTGTTGATGGTGATAAGGAAAGGGAGAGAGATGATGGGAGAAAATAAGGTAACGAAGAGAATTAGGGTGAGAATGATAATAATGAATTTAAGTGCATTAGCAGTTGACGAAAAGACGGTTACAACAACCAAAACAAATGCATAGGCCTATGTGACACTAACACAAAACTGAAAACGATTGCAACAAAGACCAAAAGATGAAAAAAAACATGGGCAGAACTCGACGAAAAACAAACCTCAAAAGAAATACAGCAAAAAAAGGTGTAAAAAAAAACACGAACCCACAATTAAATAAAGAACGAAAAAACTAGATCTTACAAAATTCGCGGACTCAACCGTGAGAGTGGCCTCCACTGCCGAGGAGTCGGTAAAGAGAAAGGCAAGTGAAGAAGAAGAAGTCTGGGTATGTGGAAACGAGAAGAAGAAAAAAAGAGCAAGAAGAAAAATTAGCTTTTTGGCTGCTTGGAAAAGATGGTGGAGAAGGGATGGATGTAGATGGAGGGTATAGGGGCACTGAGAGAGAGAGAGAGAGAGAGAGAGAGAGAGAGAGAGAGAGAGAGAGAGAGAGAGAGAGGCTCCACACTACTGAAACGTAGTCACGTTTGACCGCTCCAGAACAGAGATTGTACACCGGTCTTGCCCAGGTCTGGTCCTGCCCTCGCAAGGTTATTCGGGAAGAAGAAGAATGAGTACAGTGGGGCTCAAATCTCATGCGACATGATTCTTTTTGTATCGTCCATATTCTCAGACTCAACGTGATGTTGCCAAGTAGTGCTAATTTTTTTTTTCTAATTTGTAATGTCATTCATGTCGAAAAGTTTGTGAATCACAGCTAGCCTTATTTTCCTTATGGTTTAAATAGATATGAATCCCTTTTATGCATTGGTATAATTCTTAATTTGTGTGATTTGAATTGATTTTTTTATCTTTACGTTGCTCAGTTCTAGTGTGCTGTGATAAGGTTAGCGATGCCAGCAATGAAAGCACACTTAACATGCTCCTCGGACTGGTCAACATAACCATGTCTGCAGCATTATGACGGTAGACCTAATAAAAGTCAACAGTCATAACAACAATTTCAATGTAGGAATATGAATTAAAACAAGTTTATTCGAATGTTGAAGATTCGGCTGCGTTTATGCTGCCTATATGTTGGAAAATGTTTTATAGGCCTACAAAATAATCTAAGCCATCTGAGATGTAATGTTACTCATTAATTTATTTGTAGAGATCACCTGTTCTTTGAAGAATATGAATTACAACCAGTTTTCTTTTAATGTTGAAGTTTTCAGGCTGTGTTTAAGCTGCCTGTATGTTGCAAAATGATTTATAGGCCTGAGAAAAATAATCTAAGCTTTCTGAGATGTAATCTTTACTAATGTTTTTATTTGTAGAGATTACCTGTTCTTTGAAGAATAAAAGATGATGATGATTTGGTTATATGGAGAAGATGGCTATTAATCGAAGTATCATAAGTATTAATAAATCAAGGCATATGGAACACTGGTTTACAATATTATTTTCTTAAAATCCTTTTGCTCGCTTTTTTGATGTATAATTTATTCTTTCATAAGGTAACTTGAAGTGCAAGAATGTGAAGATAACCTCTTTTGCATTCTAGCCAGAAATTGTTAATATAGAGATGTGAATGTTAAGCGTAAAGTAAAGAAATCTAGCACCTAAGCCTAGGAATAATATCTTGGCTTTGACAAAATAAGCGAATATTTGCTAGTATGCTATCAGTTTTTGAAAATATTAAGAAAGATAACAAATAATTACGTATGAAAATCCAAATATTCCTTAAACACATAAAGTAAATGTTTTTCAAGATAATTTAATGGTCGCTACTCATTGTAGACCTACTTATATACCAGGTGGTTGTTGCACGTCACTGATACGTCACACATGCTCCCCATCACACGCTGATATCGGTGGGCGCATTGCTACTTTTGTATATACATATTTACATTTTCTCAGCGTTGAGGGTAAAAAAACAATCAAATAGGACTATTTCAAATTTTATGTTTGCTTTGGCAAGTATTATTAATGTTACAATTTTTTTTTTTATTTATTTTATTTAACATTTGAACTGAGGTTTGATGGGGGCGACTTCGTTTGGTCAAAGCATCAGCAATGATGTGAACGAAAGTTTTGAAAATATTTTCGTAAGGGTTTTTCTGAAATTTGGCTACACGTGACATTTTCTTACAATTTTCAAATATATGACAGATTTCACTCTTATGAAACATATTATGGCCTTAGCGTATGCGATACTCGCGTTTTCGCATTGAAATAAAGGATAAATATGAAGCATGCTAGGTTGTCCAGTTTAGTGAATTTTGAACGAAATCCTATGGAGTCATGTCGCATGAGATTTGAGCATCACTGTACATTTATTGTGATTTGGGGAGCAGAAAGAGAGAGAAAGGAGGCGATAGAAGGGTGGAGGGGGCCTGGGGGTGGGGGGACGAAGACAAAGGAAAGACAGGGATGTGGGATTAATGTTTTTATCTGGAGTAATGAATGATTTCAGGTGTATGGGCTGGGTACTACCTGTGGGTTGTTATCTCTCTCTCTCTCTCTCTCTCTCTCTCTCTCTCTCTCTCTCTCTCTCTCTCTC
>NC_061094.1:61151202-61163702 GCF_015104395.2 Macrobrachium nipponense
CCAACTGCGGGAAGATGGTGGCGTAATTTAGCGTGTTTAGCAGATTCGCAATACGATGAGGTAGCAGGAAGGGAATGGCATTTCTCATCTATGAAATCAGCAACAGTCCTAACCAAAAAGATACAAAAGCATTCATAGATATATTAGAAGGATATAATCCTTCAAACTGGAACAAATCTAATGAAAACATCTTGAAAATAATTGAAGAAGTTCCAAATAAAATCCAAGTGGTCAAGAGACTCATAAAGAAAATATACATAAACCAAACATATTCCGACAAAGAAAATGAATAAGGTGAATCTTGTGAATATCCTAATTGATGCATTAGGAAAAAGAATGCCAAAAGCATGCAAACTGTGTAAGGTTTGGTATAGCATAGTCAATCCACAAAAACCTAATCAGAAAATGTGCTGCATGCAACATTCCGACCCATCCACAGTGTGCTGAGGTAATACAAGATTTGAGAAAAGATACAAGAATTTTTTGTTCAACATGTCTATCATGGATAGACAATGTTATTAAATCAAGATTGAATGTACAAATAGTTGAGGATGAAGAAGAAGAGGAAGAGGAAGAAGAAGAAGAAAAAGAAGAAGAGGAAAACGGCAAGAGAAGTAAACAAAATGAAATGACAGAAAAAAATAAGGAAAACAAAGAACAAGATAAAAGTATGGATGCAGAGATACTCATTGATACTACATATGAGGCAATAAAGCAGCATACCTACGAAGAAATAAATTACGATATGACAACAGAAAAAGCAAATCCCGAAGAGGCTCTACCCAGATCTACACAATGACGGGAAAGAGGAAAAAATAGACAAGAAGACAAAATCTGCAACCTTTTGAAAAGAGGGAATTGCAGATTTGGAGAAAGATGTTACTACAAACATCCTAAGATATGTCAAAACTAGAAATATATGGTAAATGAGCATACTTAGATGGATATGGGGATGATTGCAGAGATCTGCATCCAAAAATATGTAAAAACCTAAAAGAAGGAAAAGGATGTAAGTTCGACAAAAAAATGCAAATATATGCACCCTGTAGCCATGAAATCATAATCAATAAATAACCAACCAAGTAATAAAAATCCAAAATAAGAAAGAAACAAATAAAGAGAGAAATCAAGAATATCAGTAAAAGAGAAAAGCAACCACCAATGAGGATATGCAGAAACGGAGAAAATTGCAAGCATTCAGACACAAAATGAATAATTATGATGAAGGAAGATCAAATATTATGGAAAAAGTTGGATTTTTTAATGTCAGAATTTCTGGAAATGAAAAAAAGAACAACATACCAGAACAGGAAAGAGACATGGGAAAATCCTTATTACTACCATTATTAAATGAAGGAGAAAACACGCAAACCATCATAGTGATGAATGCGCAGGGTTTAGTTACGAGTAACTCAAAAAAGAAAAATAGAGTACTTAGAAGACTCAACCCAAAATGAAAAGAAAATAGATATAATGAATATAAGTGAAACTGGTATTCCCAAGAGACTGGGAATGATGATCAAATAAAAGGGTTCCAAACTTATAGATCAGATAGAAAAAATAGGAATCAAGGGGAACCGCAATATATGGGAAAGACAAAAAACAAGGAAAAATATATGAGAAATATAGAACTCAGAATGTGAACTAATAGCGGTAGAATTTGAATCTGAAAAATTGATGAACATAGTAATATATAGACCTCCTAATACTAAAGAGTTTTGACTTAATAATTGAAAAATTGGATGATATATGTAGAAATCACAAGGACTGGACTATTCTCCTATCTGGTGACTTCAACTTTCCTTTCGTAGAATGGAAAGAACGAATAGGAGATTGTGGTTGTACTTATACATATAAAAAAGAGAGTAATAGTAGTGCAGAAGATAAGAGGCAATTTGAAAAAAAAGCTATTAGATATGCTACTAGAATACAACATTCAACAAAAATAAATCAACCTGCCAACACGAAAGGAAAATACTTTAGACCTAGTATTTGTGAACGAGATGAATTATGTTAAAGAAAAAATAATAGTTTATAATGCGAGTATTTCAGACCATAATGTTCATAGAATTAAACAGTTCATTCCAAAGCAGTGAAAATAGAGATAAGCAAGAAAATGAAAAAGTGGGAAGGATATGGAAAATACAAATTCTACAGTAAAAATATAAATGGTCAGAAATTAATGAAGAATTAAACAAACAAAAATTGGGATAACATTTTCGTAAGTGATGACATAAGGGTAAATACGAGATATTATATAAAATATTGGAGAAAATAGTGGAAAAATATATACCGAAGAAGAAAAGTAAACATCATTCATGCATTACCAAGAGACAGAAGGATCTTGTTCCAGAAAAATCAGAAAGTGGAAAAAAGGTCTTGCAAAAAGAAAAAAATGCATGGAAAGTTATAGAAACTAAAAAAGTAAGATAGAAAATGCAGAACAAAAGATTATACAATCAAAAGAAAATGAAAAAAGAAAAAAACGGGACTTGGAAGAAAAAACCCTATTAAATATCAAGCAAAACCCCAAAACTATTATACTCATATGCGAAGAAGATGAATAAAAGAAGAATAGAAATAGGCCCTCTGAGAATTGAAAGGGAGATTAACGAAGTGAAAAAAAAGGAAATTGGAATTTTGTCAACACATACTGGGTAAGAACGATCTAAGAGAGATTCACCCCTAGAATAGATAATGAAGATAATGATATAGAAGTAAGGGAAGAAAATAGTGAATATTTAGCTGACATAGAAATTAATGAAGCTGATATTGTGCAGGCAATTAATGAAATTAAAAATGGAGCTGCTGCAGGGCCGGATGGAGTCCCTCGCTATTTTGTTAAAGAAAGTAGTTCATTCTATCGCAAAGCCACTTGCAATATTATTAAGACAAAGTGTAGATACAGGCAAGATTTATGATGAGCACAAATTAGCATATATCACCCCTACTTTCAAAAGTGGATCAAGACTAGAGGCAAGTAATTATAGGCCTGTGAGTCTAACATCACATATTATGAAAGTGTATGAAAGGGTAATGAAGAAAAATATTATGAAACATTTAATAAAAAATAATTTGTTTAATATAGGACAACACGGTTTCGTACCCGGAAAAAGTACACAAACCCAACTGTTAGTCCACCGTGAGAACATATTCAAAAATATGAAAAGCGGAAATGAAACAGATTGGTTTGGTTTATCTAGACTTTGCAAAAGCTTTTGACAAAGTAGACCATAATATATTAGCAAAGAAAATTAGAAAACACAATATCGTAGATAAAGTAGGAAGATGGTTAAAAGAATTTTTACACAACAGAAAACAGATAGTTATTGCAAACGATGAGAAATCGGATGAAACCAAGGTAATATCCGGTGTGCCACAAGGTACGGTGCTAGCTGCAATATTGTTTGTTATTATGATTGAAGACATAGACAGTAATGTTAAGGATTCGGTAGTGAGTAGTTTCGCTGATGACACAAGAATAAGTAGAGAAATTACTTGTGATGAAGATAGGAAACGCTCTACAAAGAGACCTTAACAAAGTATATGATTGGGCAGAGGTAAATAGGATGGTATTTAACTCTGATAAATTTGAATCAATAAATTATGGAGACAGAGAAGGAAAGCTAATGCATATAGGGGACCTAATAATGAGACAATCACAAATAAGGAAGCAGTTAAAGACTTGGTGTGATGATGAATAGGAACATGTTATGCAAATGATCAAATAGCAATTCTGTTGGCAAAATGTAAAAGCAAAAATGGGAATGTTGTTACGGCACTTCAAACAAGAAAAGCTGAACACATGATTATGCTTTATAAACATGTTCGGTAGTCCACTTGAATATTGCAATATGATATGGTACCCACACTATCAAAAGGATATTGCACAAATAGAGAGTGTACAAAGGTCCTTTACAGCTAGAATAGAAGTTAAGGACCTAGACTACTGGGAAAGACTACAATCCTTAAAATTATAATAGTCTAGAACGGAGAAGAGAACGCTACATGATAATTCAGGCATGGAAACAGATAGAAGGAATAAACAGAAAATATCATGGAACTAAAAATATCAGAAAGAGCAAAGCAGAGTAGATTAATAGTGCCCAAACTATACCAGGAAAAATAAGGTGGAAAGCACACAGGACATTAATCCACTACGCACCAGCATCGATAATGCAGCGTCTATTCAATGCGTTGCCAGCTCATCTGAGGAATATATCAGGATGGAGCGTAGATGTGTTTAAGAATAAGCTCGACAAATATCTAAACTGCATCCCAGACCATCCAAGATGGAAGATGCAAAATATACCGGAAGATGTACTAGCAACTCTCTGGTAGACATTAGAGGCGCCTCACACTGAGGGACCTGGGGTCAACCCGAACGAACTGATGTCTGTAAGGTTAAGGTAAGGTCTCCTCTCCTCCTTGTCCTCTCCCTCCCTCGGCCTAAGGCTCCCAAGGTCTCTCTCAATCATCTCTCTCTCCTCTCTCTCTCTCTCTCTCTCTCTCTCCTTAAATTTGAACTTACCGACCGTAATTCTCCTCTTCCTCCTTCATCATCTCTTCTTCCTTCATCATCTTCTTCCTCCTCTTTTTTCTTCTAATTCTTAATTGCTCCATTGCCACCGCATTTCTGCTAATGCCTCCTTCACAGACACGTTTTCAGACACTCTCGGCGTCTGCCCTGCCGCACGCAGCGTGTAATTATCGTTCATCTGACACCTTGGGGTCCATGATCAGTCTGGATGTCATCTTGTCATTTTTCTCACTTTTTATTTTTTATTTTATTTTATTTTTTTCTCTTCCATGAAAGGGTCTGTCCTTTTATAATTAACGCCGGTCTCTATAACTCTCTCTCTCTCTCGTCTCTCTCTCTTCTCTTCTCTCTTTCTCTCTTACTTCTTCTTCTTCTTCTTCTTCTTTTTCTTCTCATTCCCTCCTTTAAACGACCCCCCCCCCCCAGCCCTCCTCTCCTCTACTCTCTCTTTTCTTCTCTCCTCCTCCCAAACCCCCTCCCCCCGCCCCCCCTCTCTCTCTTCTTCCTCTTATTATTCTTCTTCTCTTCATCCTCCTAAACGCGCCACCCCCCTCTCACCCCCCGCCCTCTCTCTCTCTCTCTCTCTCTCTCTCTCCTTCTTCTTCTTCTTCTTCTCCCGAACCACCCCCACTCTCTCTCTCTCTCTCTCTCTCTCTCTCTCTCTCTCTCTCCACAGCGTATCAAGTGTTGCTTTTCATAGATCCATATTTACCTCCAGGAAGTCGCAGCATCTTCAAGAACGGAAGACGGCGCCCTTGTCTGTTTAATTTTATAAATGAATCAGCTTTAAATAGCTTGTTCAGAGTGTTATTGCAGGGAGATTGTGCTTTATACTGAGAATAATATTTATAGTGAAATAGATATATATATATATATATATATATATATATATGTATATATATATATATATATATATATATTATATATATATATATATATATATCCATCCTGAGAGAGGTTGGGATGTGTATTTTGCTTGTTTATGTTCAACGGCGAGCGTATTGAAATATATATATATATATATATATATATATATATATATATATATATATTATATATATATACGATATATATATGTATAGTATATATATATATATATATATATATATATATTATATATATGTATATATATTTCTATATAGTGAAGACAAAAAGTTTTCGACTACGCATTCAAAAAACTAGCGAATGCATTTAA
Source organism: Macrobrachium nipponense (assembly GCF_015104395.2). NCBI lineage: Eukaryota > Metazoa > Arthropoda > Malacostraca > Decapoda > Palaemonidae > Macrobrachium > Macrobrachium nipponense. The sequence goes on from NC_061094.1 coordinate 61,156,938, forward strand.
ACATGCCCAAGAGATATAAAAAAAAAAATAAGTAAAGACTAATACCATGTATCCTAAATCCACTATTAACTCTCAGGCCTTTGTATGAACCATTACTACCAGGCCCTCAGCCCTTCTCTCTTATCCGGTATCTATATTATGCTTTTCAAAGTTAGTTTCTTATCTTTCACAAAATAATTACAGTGCAAGGCGATTATGATGGGACTTGACACACTAAGGCATTTTGCCTTTCAAAGTTACATTCCTATCTCTCCCAGAGTCTTATAACTCGTTGCCTGTAATGAGATCAACTTTGGTGAAATTTTTTAAAAATATCCAATCAGTGGTTTTATCATAATCCTGGTAAATCTCAGAAAAACAGTAAATATATATGTTAAAATATCCAGTCATAGATTTTAGCATAATCCTATTAGAATGCAGAGAAACAAAAGACTGCTGATGATATGTATTCCGCTGGTAGTGAAGACTCATCAACTTTTGGTGTAGCGAAAGGAGAGCCTACGCTAACTGATGACTAACGCAGGAAACGCACCCGATAAACACAAAATGTAAACAAAAAAGCCAAGGGCACAGTGACAGTCAACACACTTGATTTCTGGAAACCTACTTTCGAGAACTCACTGCGTTTTCGAATATTGATTTTCTACACTTCATTCCCCGTAGGTTGGTAGCGCCATCACTGCGCTAAACACGGTGCACTAGGGGCATTACTTAAGGTTCTTTGCATCGTCCCTTCGGCCCCTAGCTGCAACCCCTCTTATTACTTTTACTATACCTCCGTTCATATTCTCTCTTCCATTTCACTTTCCTCAACCCGATCCTAACGATTGTTTCCAAGTGCAACTGCTTTGAGGTTTTCCTCCTGTTACACCTTGACAACCACCTTTATTTTCCATTTTGCTTTCAGCGCTGAATGACCTCATAGGTCCCAGTGCTTGGCACCGGGCCTAACTCGCATATTCCAATTCTGTACTTTTTTTTTTATTTTATATTTGCCTTCGTCCAGTCCAGGTATAAATTTTTCAAGTCACCGGCTTCTATCAATTAAGGGGTCTTACGATGTGTCTGGTTTTCGGGCCTTGGCTCTCTCTTAATATTGTCTTCACTTTTGTATCAGGTAGGCTGGGACTTTCTGTCTCAACCCTCTCTTATATTTCCGTGTATAGGTATATTAGGTAGAATATAAAGGATAAGATCTAACTGAGAAATATCAAATACGAACGAACGAATAGATTATTTTAGGATTAGTAACGTAGCGGAAAGCTTTTATATACTTTCAGCTGTAAACTACCTACCTCTCTAGTATGCTGTTTAGGGCTTATGTTTCCAGCTGATGCTATTTTTTTTCTAAGTTATTTCGTGTAGATGAATTGTATATGCCTGCGCATACACATACACAATAAAAACCAGTGCCTCAGGTAGCCCAACATTGTTTCAAATGTGTAAAAAAAAAAAAAAAAAAAAAAAAAAAAACTTTGCGTAATACACTGTTTAGGCCAGGTTTCCAGCTGATGCTATTTGTTTTTCTAAGTTATTTCCTTTAGATGAATTGTATATTCATACACAATTAAAGCAAGTGTCTCGTTGGTAACTCAACATTGTTCAAATTTGTAAAAAAGAAAAAAAAAAAAAAAAAAAAAAAAAATTGCGTGTGTTTAGGTCTTTGGTTTCCAATTGATGCTATTTGTTTTTCCTAAGTTATTTCCTCCAGATGAATTGTGTATTCATACACAATAAAAGCCAGTGGCCCGTTGGTACCCCCAACATTGTTCAACTTTGTGAAAAAACAGAAATTGCGTATTTTTAGTTTACCTTTGGCCTTTGGTTTCCAACATTGATGCTATTTGTTTTTTTCCCAAAGTTAATTTCCTTTAGATGAATTGTATATTCATACACAATTAAAGCCAGTGTCTCGTTGGTAACTCAACATTGTTCAAATTTGTTTAAAAAAAAAAAAAAAAAAAAAATTGTGTATTGTTTAGGCCTTGAGTTTCCAAGTGATGCTATTTGTTTTTTCCATGTTATTTCCTTTAGATGAATTGTGTATTCATACACAATAAAAGCCAGTGCCTCCTAGGTAACCCAACACTGTTCAAATTTGTACAAAAAAAAAAAATTGCGTATTGTTTAGGCCTTCGGTTTCCAACTGATACTATTTGTTTTTTCCAAGTTATTTCCTTTAGATGAATTGTATATTCATACACAATCAAAGCCAGTGCCTCGTTGGTAACCCAACATTGTTCAACTTTGTGAAAAAACAAAAATTCCGTATTGTTTAGGCCTTCGGTTTCCAACTGATGCTATTTGTTTTTTTTCCAGTATTTCCTTAGATGAATTTGGATATTTCATACACAATTAAGCCAGTGTCTCGTTGGTAACTCAACATTGTTCAAATTTGTAAAAAAAAAAAAAAAAAAAAATGCGTATTGTTTAGGCCTTCGGTTTCCAACTGATGCTATTTGTTTTTCCAAGTTATTCCTTTAGATGAATTGTGTATTCATACACAATTAAATCCAGTGCCTCGTTGGTAACCCAACATTGTTTAAATCTGTAAAAAAAAAAAAAAAAAAAAAAAAACTTTGCGGTTTAATACAAGTGACCATTAGTCACAACGGACCCCATAAACTCAACAAAGCAAGTAAGACCCATTGCAAAACACTGGAAGAAATTACTGAAAAGCTACCAATGCAAGAGACGAAACTACTCAGAACCTCCTGTGAGATTCTTTCCTAAATTTCCCTCAGATCAGGAGAATCTCGTCGTCGCGTCTGTCTTGACTCACACAGTTGCAATATATTCCGTCACGGTGCCCTAAGACAAGGCGCCGCGTTACATTTCACCCGTGAAGGTATATAATTATAAACCTCAGTTACGGCTCATGAGGTCACAGACATCCTGGCTCTGCTGTGGTGCTTCCTACGGTCCGTCAGAATTGCTCAATTCAAGAGTTGTGCGTGCCCCCGCCCCCAGGAGGCGCTCTGGTCTATGGCGCCTGTGGGATGTCACGCGTTTTCCGTGGCCGATTCTGTCTCCTTGCCGGTACATTTGGCGCCGGTTTGGCAATTCTGGCGGATAAATGGAAAGTGCTGCGTGCTCTTGCTTGTGTAGAATCACGCCTGCTAATTTGTGTGCAGTTGTGTAGATTCACACCAGAGTGTGACTTCTGCTTTCCAGGAATTTGAAGAGAAAATAAAATTGTCTACTTTTTTTTTTTTTATGGCAAGTTTGGAGGACAGGTCCCTATTGGAATTAAGACATTTTCATGCTTATTCTTTTAATGAAATTTAATTTCGATACAAAAATTAAAAATAATTTAACAATCAATACATTTTTAGACTTGCTTAAAGTACCATTTGCTCCAGTTAGACAATATCCTGCAAGAGAAATATTGACCAACATTTCACTCAAATGCCCATGGCAGCCACTTCAGCTAGCAATTTCAGGGTTATCATTATAGTGACTCGGCGCGAGTCTTAACCTTTCTTCATAAAAGTTAGCGAACACTGACACTCCTAAATAAGTCCTCTGTATGAATTCCACCAAAAACTGATAAAACGTTAGCCACACTTTTTCCACTTACAAAAGTTTCCAAAGAACTTAGTTTGTTTTGTTTGTATGGTGTTTTTACGTTGCATGGAATCAGTGGTTATTCAGCAACGGGATCAACGACTTTACGTGACTTCGGAAATATAATAAGTTTCTCACTCTGGTCTCGTACTGATCCTTTCAACTGGTTGATTATAAAGATTGTTACAGCTTGTTTACATAGCACTACTGTGCAATTATTGATGCTGAGATTCGGTATCCATTGTGGCTTGAAAACAGAGAAAATAAATGAGATATCTCCTTTCTGTATTTCCCTTTACCTTCTCTTACTTCCTATTAAACACCATAATATTCTTTGGAAGCTTGAATTTCAAGTCAGTAGCCCCTGATGTGGTGGGCTTGTTCCATATGAATATGGTGCATCTTCTGAATAATAATAACAATAACAAAAATAGTACTGGATCTTTCAACTGACTATAGTCTTATAACTTGTTTACATAGCACTGCTGCGCAGTTGATACAAGACTCGATATTCATAGTTGGTTAAAAACAAGACAATAAATATAGCATGTTTATTCAGTGTTGTCCTGAATTCTCTGCATGATTGAATATACATATGTATGACGCGTAACAAGTAAATTTTATATCGCCGTGACTGGATTACAAAAACGCTTTGTAACAAATACAGTTTGATGTCTTTGAATAATTATACATACGTATAGCTATACATTCATTTACGTCGTTTAATACAGCACATGTATAATGAAGTTCTTGTAAGACTTATGTATAACAATGTACCCAATGCAGAAACCTAGTATTTGAAAGTAATTTTCTTTTGTAATTCCTCTTTCTTCCTCCACCAGTTTTTCCTATTTATGAATTTTCTCTCTCTCTCTCTCTCTTCTCTTCTCTGTCTCTCTTCTCTCTCTCTCTCTCTCTCTCTCTCCAGCTGAAAACCCTCATGGACAGAGTCAGCAGACTATACACTCTATAGGACTCCAAAGGGAAATCAGCCTGCCGAGAGAGAGAGAGAGAGAGAGAGAGAGAGAATTTACAGAAAAAGATGATAATAAATAAATAAGAAAGAATGACGATTCAAACCGATAGACATGAAATTCAGGAGACGTCAGTAGAGAGTCTTTCTTTACCTTGTTACGTCGGGCCTGGGCAAGTGAAAAGGTGTTATTAGATTCTTACGGGATGACGTTTGAAATAGAGGCAGCTATTCTACAAAAGTTTCCCCTTGTGTTTTGATAATTTACTTTTGTTTGTATCAATTTATTTATTCGTTTGTTCATTTAATTTTTCTTCTCTAATAACCGATCCCTTCTTCCTGTATCTCATATTACCTTAAGTTACTCCTTTCAAATGAACACCGTATTCGTTGGAAGCTTGAATTTCAAGTCCGTGGCCTCTGTGGTGGGATGGTTCCATATGGATAGGATTCATCTTCTGAATGATAGTGATAATGTAAAATATATTTTAGAAAAATATATATATATATTATATATATATAATATATATATATATATATATATATATATATATATATATATAGTATATACCACTGCGGATTCTTCACCATTTTAGTGACTCATGCTACTTTACTATATATGAGATTTTTATGAATAATAATAATAATGATAATTAATAATCAGATATATATATGTATATTTCATGCTACTATATATGATTTTTTATAGAACTAATAATAATAATTCATAATCAGAAATATTATATATATATATATATCTATATATTATATATATATATATATATATATATATATATATATATATATATATATATATTTCATGCTACTATATATGAGATTTTTATGAATAATAATATAATTAATAATAAATAATCAGAAATATATATATATATATATATATATATATATATCTATATATATATTATATATATATATATATACATATATATATACATATATATATATACATGTCGTTTACACCATGCTACTGTAAGATTTTTATGAATAAAAATAATAATATATTAAATCATAATCATAGTATAAGAAATATATATATGTATAATACACATTTACACCAAGCTACTATAAGATTTAAGTGAATAATAATAATAATAATAATAATAATAATAATAACAATAATAATAATAATAATAATAATAATAATAATAATATTAATAACTCCACGTCACGTGCCAACAAACTATACGAACAAGAGCGATGAAGTACCCCACAAAGAATTCGCAGAACAGATCGGAAATTCATTGGTCGTAATTACCATGATGACGCTTGAATGCGCGGCTAAAAATAAAAAATAAAAATTTTTAAAGGCATTAAATCACAGGTTACAAACGATCTATTTAAGACCGCGTCATCCGCTGGCGTCGACGAATGTCCGGAGTCTCTCTCTCTCTCTCTCTCTCTCTCTCTCTCTCTCGTCGCCTCTCTCTCTCTCTCTCTCTCTCTCTCTCTCTAATATCGATATAATATAGAATACTATTATATATATTATATATATATATATATATATGCATATATAAATATAATCTATATTTATATGATATTTCTCTCTCTCCTCTCCTCCCTCTCTCTCTCTCTGTCGCCATAATGCCCGCCATGACCCGTCCCGGACTCTCGCTCTCTCTCTCTCTCTCGCTCTCTCTCTCGCTCTCGCCAATGCCCGCATGACCGTCCCGAGCCTTTTCCTCGTCTCCGTCCAAGGCTCAGATCCCTGGCGCCGTAACGCAATGCACCAGAACGTCACATCCTGCGCGTCCCCAGAAAAGTCCTGCTGGCGAAACGCCGACGTCCTTTGGCGATCCTAATCCAGTTTATCCTCCCCTCGAACGTTTATTGGCACATCCTGCCGAAGGAGTTGCTGTGGTTTGATGCAACGTCTATGGGATGGGGGGGTGTCCTGGGGGGGATATCAAGTGCTATTTTCCGTTCTCGTTGTTTTATCCGTATTTTATGGCGTCATGGATATTTTGAGGAATTTATGTATGTCTATAAATAGTATGTATACATATGTATATATACATATACTATATGGTCTTATATATATATATATATATATATATATATATATATTAATATATATATATATATATATATGTATATATAAATAGCCTATATATGTGTATATATATATATATATGTATATTATATATATGTGTGTTATAATTATATATTATACATATATGTATAACATATATATACTGTATATA
>NC_061094.1:61166202-61171202 GCF_015104395.2 Macrobrachium nipponense
GGGAATCAATCTCTACGTCACAGCCGTTGTACTTATATGTATTATAACCAGCTTTCCTTACCTTCCCTCTCACCTTCCACACTTGCAATGTATTTGTTACGAGGACGTACGCAAATCGGAAAAGGGTCCCGTCCCATTAAAATGTTCGTGTTTGGGAAACGGTACGAGAAGCGAACGTGTTTTTTTTTTACGCTCTCAAGGGCGAATCAGGAAACTGATTACTTACTGTATTGGGTCAGTCAGGACGAAAATGATAGTTGGCGAAGGAGGATTTAATACATAAATGACTATAGTAGATTCGCGATATATAACCCATCATCTGATGTCTAGGTCCGTCCCTTACGACGCTCCTGATTGGCTGTTGATAAGCCAATCACAGGGCTGGAAACTCTCAGTCTCTCTCGAGAGTCCACATGGGTAGGATCTATGTTCCACCTCTCCTGAGGGATACGTCTTTCAGGAGATGAGAGTTTCCAGCCAATCAGGAGCATTGTAAGGGACTGGCTTTGACATCAAATGCTCGGTTGATGTGAATCTACAATAGTAATTTATATTTTAATGATTGATATATCTTCTGTAGTTGGCGAAAAGTGATGAAGTAGAGGATTGATAGATTTTGGTAATAATGTCTTCAGAGGGGCTAAGCGGAAGTTGAAGATGTTAGTTTAGTCGATTTGTTGAAAATAACTTTTGAGAAATGAACGCTGATGAGTACAATGTTTGTATTTTAATTTTAAAATACGTATGCATTCGAAGCGAGAGAGAGAGAGAGAGATGAACGCCGATAAGTACACTATCACCATGTTAAAATGTTGTTGTACATTCAAAGCATTTATGTATTTTTGGAGAGAGAGAGAGAGAGAGAGAGAGAGAGAGAGAGAGATGAACGCCGATAATTACACATATTACCATGTTAAAATGTTGTTGTACATTCAAAGCATTTATGTATTTTTAGAGAGAGAGAGAGAGAGAGAGAGAGAGAGAGAGAGAGAACAAGTGAACAAAAGCAAAGGATTAAGGAAGACAAAAGCATCATCAGCTGTCGTATTGGATGTCATTTGTATCCAGGATATGTCGTTGTGACTTATCATGTTACAGTATCATCACACCATAAGATCTGTGGTGTGTGTGACATGATGTGCATGATGTGATGTGGAGATGTGATGTGATTAATGACATGATAGCGTTATAGGTTGGCAAAGACATAGGACAGTACTTTGAAGTTTCCCGTTTAATAATATGATCTGTGGTTTGTATATGTGTGACATGACGTGAAGATGTGATGTGATGTGACTCTAGTGACATGATAGCGCTATAAAGTTGGTAATATATAGCACATTACTTGAGGTTGATATATAATAATCCGATAAGTGTGACATGATGTGACATGACGTGAAGATGTGATGTGAGGTGATATGAATAATGACATGACAGCTTTGTAGGTTGGCAAATACATGACTCGGTACTTTGGGGTTTTCTAAATATTAATATAATATATTTGTTACATGATGTGACATGATATTGGGATTTGATGTGAGGTGATGTGACTAATGACATGACAACATTATAGGGTGGCAAATACATAACAGAGTACTTTGAGGTTTCCTATATACTAATAATCAGAAATATGACATGATGTGACATGACGTGAAGATGTGATGTGACTAATAACATGACACCTTTACGGGTTGGTATATATAGTACATTACTTTGAGGTTTCCCACATAATAATCAGATAAGTGTGACATGACGTGAAGATGTGATGTGAGGTGATGTGACTAATGACATGACAGCTTTATAGGTTGGCAAATACAGAACACAGCGGCTTGGGGATTCCCCTTAATAATCAGAAAGATAATTAACCACTTAAGGTAAATTCCCCTAATATGCATTAATGCCTCAACCATTTCCTATCGGCAGCTGAAACTGATGCAGATGACCTCATGTCGAATGCACGTCAGCGAGAGAAATGACATGACTGGGCGCTACTCACAGGGACATGACATTTCCTGTCATTTCCTGGACGTCGTTTTATTGCACCATGAAAATTATCATGATAAAACCATTTCTCAGCCGAAAGAATTTTGATGTTTCCTTAAAATTCGTAAACACTGAATATGGATTTGTCCGATAAAGTGAGGCAATGTGTTTACAGTAACTAAGCAATATTATTAATATGGTTAATATGGAATCATTTTAACCTAGTTAACATCTGTCGTAGTAGTACGAAAACAGTCGGTCATACCTTTTGAAAGTTATCCAACTGTTAGATCTATCTTTCTTTATATGATTCGTTGTGACTCTTTAGCTAATAGATCAAGTTGTTTAAAGCAATTCTTGTTAATATAATGATTTCTAACTAACCCAAGTGACACATTTCGACAAACAATGGAGTGCATATTTGGTCACATGACAAACATGGTATATGTGCTGTCGGATGTAAACATTCACACATGGGATATTTCCTCTCTTGGGGAATTTTCTCCTGAAATACAAAATTATTTTATAGCCCCCAGTGATTAAACATTGAGTTGACTTAAGGAGATTTCACTTTCTGGAAGATTTTATAGCTTGCTTAAATAAGAAAATGAGTCTTGAAAACACAATGAGAAAATGACATGCTTGTGGAAGTCTCGGGTGACGACGCATCCTGTGTTCTGTGAATACTTCGAAGGACCCCCCGTCAGGTTTTCAGGATATCCTACGAAGGGAAATCCGAAGGAGTCTGTTGTGCAAACGACTTGGTAATTTTCATGAGGCCAGCGTAGAGTTACAGTTACAAACTCGAAGTTCTCTTATTTTTATGTCTTTTTATTCTTTGGTGAAAATATTGAATATTAATTTGTGAACTCAAGATCAAAATCTTTCACTTTAAACAAGACCTGAAGTGTATTTGATTTTATTTAGGGCTTAAAATATTTTAATCAAACCCACCTCCTAAAATATTAAACTTGGGAACAGTTCTGAAACAACGAATTCCGAACTTTCTTAAAATAATCTTCACAGATTTAAATTGTATTATTATTATTACTAGCAATTTACCAATCCTTACTAAAAGCATATCCAATAAGATAAAAACTGATGAACCTAGAGGGCTGCAATTTGGTATGTTTGATGTTTGGAGGGTAGATGACCAACACACCAATTTGCAGCCCTCTAGCCTCAGTAGTTTTTAAGATCTGAGGGCGGACAAAAAGAAGTGCGGACGGACAGACGGAGCTGGCGCAATACTTTTCTTTTACAGAAAACGAATATCATCAATTTATTGTCGTTTCCCCGTAGGGGGGTAGTGCCGTCAGTGCACCTGATTCGGTGCAATGTAGGCATTATTTAAGGTTCTTCGCAGCGTCCCTTCGGCCCCTAGCTGCAACTACTGTCATTCCTTTTACTGTACCTCCGTTCATATTCCATTTCGTCCACCTTACTGTCCACCCTCTCCTAACAATTGTTTCATAGTGCAACCGCGAGGTTTTCCTCCTGTTACCCCTTTCAAACCTTTTACTGTCAATTTCCGTTTCGGCGCTGAATGGCCTTAGTTGCCCCAGTGCTTGGCATAATGCCAAAAATCTATATAGATCCAATAAAATCAAAATTTATTGTCGTTTATATCAAGAGAAGCAACGAAGCAAAGTATCAGTAAAGTAATAAGATAAATTTTCGAGATCCTGTCTAAATATTCTTTATTCCTCGGGTAACATCCTATACCTTCTTGCGTGTCCCCAAAGGCCTTGGGAAGTGTCCTAATGGACGTAATATTGATAACGTCTGTCGTGTCTGCAGCCCAGACTAAAACCATTACTGGGTCCTTGATCTTTCACGCAAAAAAAAAAAAAAAATAATAATAATAAAATCGTGATTTGACAAATTTATCGATCGGAATTTGCAAGTAGCTTGAGCCAGTGCCTTCTTGAAACTGAGTCTTCTCCGTTGGTGAAAAGAAGGCTTATTTTCACTTACTCGGGGAGTAAGCCTACAAACTACTTTGTTGTTGTTCTTCTTCTTGCTGTTTCTGTTCTTGTCGGGGTTAGGAAAGGTCTATGAAAGAGCCCTTTAAAAAGAGTCTGAAAAAGGTGGTTCACATTGATACAAAGATACAGGAATTTTAGGATAGGATATTTATGATTTATTAAAACGAAAACGCAAAAAATAAATAATATGCATGTTAAACAGTAGTGAACAATTATTTCTAATAAAATAAAGCGTGTTTATTTAAATTTTCGTTAGTGAAAGAACGCGATATTTGATGAGCCCTGAGTAAGTTGGAGATCGGATCACGCCTTGTTGTCTTTCCTGACTATTATGCGTAGTATATTCTCCCCCGAACATCACCCATATCCAATCCTTTATTCTGACTCTCTCCATCCTTTCTCCTTGACATTCTCCTTCTGTAAGGAAAGGGAAATAATGTTTAAAGGATGTCCGCTCTCAATTCCCCAAACGTTGACATAGATAAAATTAGGAAAAAAAAACTACGCAAATAAATGAGAGAGCATTACAACGTGAAAGCTTTCAAATTTGCACCTTCCAAAACTCGTGCTGTTATGAGTGATCTGGGAAAAAGTTTCCGTTTGGTGAACCAGCGTGTGAATTGTTTAAGTAGCCATGAAAACTACGGTCAGTGTGAATCCTTGGCATTTTTAATCGTAATGTAACTTGCCTACGTAAAGACGGGTACTCGCGCTGCATTATATGGGTACCAATGGGTACCAGTTTTTTTTTTTCTTTTTTTTCGTAACAAACTGATAAGCAACTCAAATACCTTTTTTTGTCGATATTGAGATTAATAAGTATAGGAGTCACATAATGACCGTAGTTGTCATGGATACTTAGACAATTGAAACGATTGTTTTCTAAATATTAGAATAAGCAGTGTTCAAAATCCCCCAGGTATTTCGGGCAAGTTAGCCACAGGATACCTCTAGGTCATTGCCTAGGTTCTTGTTTGAAACCATGTATATAGAACTGAATTTCATAATTTTTATATAATCGAATTACATCAC
>NC_061094.1:61173702-61186202 GCF_015104395.2 Macrobrachium nipponense
TGGTACTTGTACCACCAGGCTGTGCCAATGGACAGGCGTCCTCGATAAGGGCAAGAAGGCAACCGATCTTCACTTTCTCGACAATAACAAACGGCCGACGCAACTGCTAATATCCAGTTTCCCACGATAATATTCAGGAGCTAACTGTCGGTTCCTCTCGGAATTCAAGATTGTTTGTTTCATTCAGATAAGGTTTTTGTTCCTTCTTCTTAACGGTACCGTCTCTCTCTTTTTTTCTTTCTTTTAAAGGAGAGGAATTTCCTACGATACTGTGGTTTCTATAGGTGAGGAAGTTGATAACCTGTTCGGTTTTCTTCCAACATTCTTGTCAACCATACTCTCTCTCTCTCTCTCTCTCCTCTCTCTCTTTCTATATATATATATATATATATATATATATATATAATATAATATATATTATAGAACTATTTTACCAGTTAATAAAAATTGAGCTTCATTGTATCCAATTTGAATCTCAGAAAATAAAGTTAGATTTTCCTCCAAGATTTCACGGCATATTCTCTCTCTCTCTCTCTCTCTCGCTAATGAAACTTTATATTAACTAGAAACTACCATTTTGCAAAGTTACCATTGGTATCAAAGCCGAGTTAGTCCCTATTACTAGCGATAGAACCACACAGCCTCTTTTATCACAAACATATTTTCACGCTTCGAGTAGCACTATGAGATATATATATATATATATATATATATATATATATATATATATATATATATATATATATATAATATATACATATATATGTATATATATATATATCTGCTATTGATTATTTACTCGATTCGAGTAGTACTGACGTGTATCTACTTGCTTCGAGTAGTACTATTCATGTTTCTACTTGCTTCGAGTAGCACTACTCGTTTTGAGTAGTACTATTAATATGTATCTACTTGCTTCGAGTAGTACTATTGGTAAAGAGTTGCAGCAGTAGTAATTTGGCTTACCAAGTTGTAGTACTAGACTAAGATACACATATCCAAGCATTCAGTCCCCTTGCCAAGTTGCCTCTTTGTTATTTATTTATTTTTTTCATATTAAAGGGTCAATCAATTCTGCCCTTCTGCGACTGCTTCCAGCAGTTGCTTAGCAGCTAAACCTTGGCTGCATCATTGCTGGGATACAAAATCCTGTACCCTGATTAAAGTGTTTTGTATCTGGAGATGACATCATCTTTGAATCTGTGTTGTCAGGGTGTAGTTGCAAATAGTTCCTGTTTTTGAAGTTTTTTTTTTTTATTGCTTTGTCATTGGATTCATACCTTGCTTTAGATGTATCCTGTTGATTTTTCTATTTTTATTTGACTTCGAATCAGTGTCAAAATTTCCATAATTAACCTTGCTCTTTTATATTAAACTATGTTTTTACTTAGTCTGAACTTGAAAATGTAGAATATACTACGAAAGTACTTGTTCCAAGTTCCAGTCAGGAAATTGGTTTGATTTTCTACTTCAGTTCAGAGAAACATAAGAAGGTATAGGGTCATTTCATAACGAAAACATAATTGTAAGATAGAAAAATAGGATTTAATATAAATACAACAGTCTTTATACAAAACAAATTGTCTTTGGGAACAATAAACTTACATATATTGACATTAGAAAAAGTCATGACAAATTGAATATACCATAAATAGAATTTTTTTTTACGATATTCTTCATCACAATGTAGCTTTTTTGTGTTTTGCAAATTGGGACGTAATAAATACAATGAAATTAAATAACATGAAAATATATGATGAATTATTATCTGAATTTGCTATTGAACCAAAATGTGAATTTCGTATCGATATTAAAAAGAGTATATTGAAGAATTTGCTCATTAACTTTCAAAATAGAAATGTGATCAGTATTTGAATTAACCTTCAAAATGGGCATTAATTATATATATATATAATATATATACATATATATTACATAATTTCACGTGTTTTGGCAGCAACCCCTTCAAATTCTCCATAAACAATGCAAAACACAAGATCTGAAGGTAAGCAGTAGCCAAAACACATTATGTTTATCACAGTATTTTTTTAAAATCTATTTTCTCCCTCTGTTATAAGCGTACGAACAGAGGAGTAATAGCTTCGTAAATAGAAGTTAATAGACATTGCCATTAAGAAATGAGAAACAATACAAATTTTGCTTTTGAAAACATAGGAATTTTGGGCTGAAAACTTAAGAAACAATACCAATGTATAGCTGTTTGGATAAGTTTTTTTTTTAACCCTAATTGAACTTTTGGCTGAAAATTTAAAATGACCCAATGAATAAAAAAAATTTTCCCCTCATTAATTACAATTTTTTTTAATGGCAACGCTAGATTCGCACATTTGGCACATATAAAAAAACAGCATCCTGTTTTTCTCAGTGACATCAAAGCAACAGCCTTTAAGGCTTACCGAATATAGAGATCTGTAGCGACTCTTAAAACTAAAGTATTTACAAAATACAACAAATAGCTTCAATATAAACGAAAATGAAAAATAGTACAAGTGGAATATTGAATGAACCTTCAATTGGACATTAAACTTACAATCTGATCTGAATTTGAAAACATTTTAATATGAATTCTGAACGTTTTTTTGATAAAACATAATATTCATACATTCAGCCTCTCTGAGAGATATCCTCCATGTAATATTAATAAAATAATCTGTATACCACTTTTAAAGCTAAGATCGACGGAAGTTGGAAATTTGACGAGGCTTTGACAAACTCTACAAAAAGGGAAAGGAACATCATCATCATCATCATCGTTTTCACTCCTTTGTTTTCCTCATCAAACAAACGATTGCGTTGCAAGTGAAAGGTCTAATGCTAGCTGGGGTGACTCATCCCTCAGAAAGAAGTACTCCCTCTCTCTCTCTCTCTCTCCTATCTAACCCCTTGTTTGGCATTTCCATGCGGAAGAGAGATAGAGGCGCCAAAGATGGTCTCCCTCTCTCTCCCAATCTCTCTCTCTCTCTCTCTCTCTCTCTCAGTGGGGGCTATTAATGATGGCAGTGGTCAGGCGCCTCGCTGTCCAGACAACAGCACCAGACTTCCTTTATTCCTTTACCCACATTTCTCCGTCCTTCTTCTTCTTCTTCACCTCCTCGTAGAAGAGATTCTTCCCCAAACAAGAGGACTTCTGTCTTCGGCTAACGGGCGACTCGTAGGAAGCAGAACGTTAGTTATAGTACTTGTGGTGGGGATGATCTCATGAACACGCTGTGGTCACGAGATCCCGCGAGAAGGGGGGGAGGGTGGGGGGCTGCGACCTGTTGCTGGTGCAGCCTCATCAAGCATGACGGCAGCAGCGACCATCCATGTGTGTGTGTGTGCGTGCGTCTGTGACAACGAAGCATCGAAATGTTCACAAGGAATAGCTGCATGCCTACGTGTGCGTGTTTCTGCGAGGAGTTTGGTTTAGTCGGTTGGTTGGTTGGTTGGTCTGGAGGTGAGGGAGGGGGTTGCATGACTGGAGATGGGAGAAGGGGGGAGAGTGAGTGGACGGTTGGTCGGGATTGTCCTGATCGAAAGACAATCTCTTGCAGGCGGGTGAGCGACCGAGGCAATCCTTTTCTTTTTTTTTCCACTTCCGGTGGAAAAAGTTGCGTCCTGCTTCCACGATGCTCTGTGCATAACGGACGCTGAAGGGGTGGCTGGGCAGGGCGGCGGCGAAACGACGACTTAAATTTATACAAGGAAGGGCACTGCTACTTCCGGAGAACCGCGGGCCGGGAGGGGGCGGGGGCGGCGATATCTTCTTACATCTTATCTTCGCGCGCTCTTCCAAGCTTGTAGATAAATATATAGAAAGCGTTGAACACGACAACTGCTATGACATCTCTCCCTCTCAGGCAACTTCCACCTTGGCCGGCTCGGCCATCATCGTGTAGGAGCGGAACTCGTCGTAGATCTTCGAGTTGTCGAGGGTGTCCATCCTGCCGTCCATGTAGGAACAGAAGGACAGGACGGCCTTCATGAAGTCGTCCTCTCCCGTGCGGGCGAGCAAGTCGCTCAACGCGCCGTCGGGGTCGTGCAGGTCGTCCAGAGACTGCAGGGCAGCGTCCAAGGGGTCGTCCTGGGCGCTGGTCCATGAGGCGTCGCTGGAGGAGCCCGTGGAAGACTTGCGGCCGTCGGGGCTTCGGCTGCGCTCTGGGTAGAAGACGGACTGCGACGGGACTAGCCCGTGGTGGTGGCCTGCAGCTACTGCGGCGGCTTGTGCCCTCTCCATCACTAGACGAGTTCGCAGCTTCTGTACTGTATTACCCATAGACGAGGTTCTCGACCTGGAACAAGGAGAGAATGAGGTTAAGATAAGGTTAAAAAAAAAAAGATGTTAATACTCTCAGGTCAAATTATGTCATGACCTTTTAGTTTACGTCAAAATTCAAAGATGAAACAAGCTACATTTTAGTAATACCCTTTATACTGTATGCCTAGACAATTGTGCATTTCCTAAGATTCATAGGAGAGAGAGAGAGAGAGAGAGAGAGAGAGGAAAATATATAATTGTTCAAAATATTTATTTTCAGGTTATGATTTCATCTTTAATTGTCCCATTCACAATTAACCAATGATGGCATATGAAGAAAGGTCAGAAATGATAAATTTTGTGACAGTTATTGCATTCATAAGTGAATGATGCATTCCAAAATGAATGACAGTGTAATCCAAGACATGAAATGAATAACTTTTACCTTGAAATGAACAAGTCTAAGTTTCTTATCTCTTCATATTAAAATGAAACAGTTGAACATCACTGATACAGATATTGGGACCTTTTAAATGTTGAAACCATGAAATTGAAATTTTCACAATTTAAAAGAAATTAAATCTATAATTGCTCAATTTTACTTTCAAATACAATTCCACACGAAAAGAAAAAACTCACTACTTACTTATTTGCACGAACGAACGCTTGGATATCCTTGCAAGGTCACTGATATATCAAGGCCTTCACAATACAAGTTTCCGAAAGAAAGAATAAAAAAAAAACCACTTGGCCTTATATGGCTCTCGGCTAAAGTCCGTTAAGTTATAAACACCACGATCACTGTAGGTGTACACCCTGGCTTATCTTGGCTGATTCTGACACAGAATCGCTCCGCGGGCTTATATACAAGTCGGCGCAAAGAGGCGGGGCTTGCCAAATGGGGGCGGAGCCTTCCCCCCCCCCCCCCCCCCCCTCTCTCTCTCTCTCTCTCTCTCTCTCTCTCTCTCTCTCTCTGCCAGGCCAAAGGGATAAGCTGAAGTTGTTCTTGGAATTCCAAATTGTATAAAAGTCAAAGTTGTGAAAGTATGTCAGAGCATCAGTGAGGACTGTCCTCTGAAACTAAAGATTAACTGACAGATTAGGCATACATGCTGTTTAACTTTTAAGAACTGTATTTGGGTGAAATTGATTGATTGATTGACTTGATATCGAAACAGGCGTTACGACAATCAGTATCAACGACGTAAGGAAAGACGAATAGACAGACACGCATATATTGACCAATCTTTACAGGCACAGCATCTACATAGACCTATACGTCTAAATGGACAAACCTGTACAAGCGCAGTATGTAGACCTATATCTTAACATATCGGCAAATCGGAATACGACATGACATCAGAAAGCAGAAGAGAGAGAGAGAGGGAGAGAGAGAGAATAAACATTGTTTATTCACGTTAATTAAGGAACACTACAAACGCGATATCACAATATACATTTATGCCGTGAAATCGCGTCTCGACAAAAGGCCACACGCAAGCAGCGAAAAATCCAAATTCTCTCTCTCTCTCTCTCTCTCTCTCTCTCTCTCTCTCTCTCTCTCTCTCTCTCTCTCTCTCTCTCTCTCTCCTCTACTTTACTCTGTTTCCAAGAGATGCTACAATTGACCTTTCGCGTTTCAAGTGACAACACAGAAGACCATTTTCGCATTATTAGCGCCGTGCAAGCCAAACCATCCCTCCCTCCCCCCTTCCCCCCAACCCACCTTGGTCGTGCGAACCCCCACACCCCCACACCGCCACCCATCCATCCACCCCTTTCCCTTGGTTGCAAAGTCAGTGTGCAGGTGGGTTAGAGAGATTGTTGTAAGGGATAATAAAGATTTCTTTAGATTTTTTTTTTTTTGGGGGGGGGGGAATGTTCCCTCTTTGAGGGATGATGTCAACAGCCGGTTACGGAGTTTTTTTTTTCACTCATCAGATTGAAAATTTTTCCCCTTTATGCTTCATTTACTCATTTATTCATATTTTTATCAATTAACATATGGATTTACTCATTTATTCATATTTTTATCAATTAACATATGGATTTACTCATTTATTCATATTTTTATCAATTAACATATGGATTTACTCATTTATTCATATTTTTATCAATTAACATATGGATTTACTCATTTATTCATATTTTTACAATTACTATATGGATTTACTCATTATTCTATTTTATCTTAAGTATATGATTTCTCATTTATTCATATTTTTATAATTATAATGATACTCATTTATATATTTTTATCAATTATATATGCATTTACTCACTATTCATATTTATCAATTAATATATGCTTTACTCACTATTCTATTTTTATCAATTAGTATATGCATTTACTCATTTATTCATATTTTTATCAATTAATATATGGATTTACTCATTTATTCATATTTTTATCAATTAATATATGCATTTACTCACTTATTCATATTTTTATCAATTAATATATGCATTTACTCATTTATTCATATTTTTATCAATTAACATGTGGATTTTCTCATTCATATTTTTGTCAATGAATATATGGCTTTATATTATTTTTGTAATAACTTATCTCTTCTCTCTGCATTTTTATTATATTATGTAACTTGTTTCAGATGAGCTCCATATTCTTTGGAAACTTAAATTTTAAGTCAATGGCCCCTGTGGTGGTCTTGTTCCATATGAAAACGGGTTTACCTTCTGAATAATAATG
The DNA here is from genome assembly GCF_015104395.2 of Macrobrachium nipponense. NCBI lineage: Eukaryota > Metazoa > Arthropoda > Malacostraca > Decapoda > Palaemonidae > Macrobrachium > Macrobrachium nipponense. The sequence continues at coordinate 61,180,671 of NC_061094.1, forward strand.
ATAAATACTCGTTTTATCTCTTTATTTAGCCATTTTGGCATTTTTATTTCAATGTTTCATCCCAGTTTGATTATGAATTACAATTATTTATCTGTATCATTTATATCGTTTCCGTTTTAATGAGCAACTTTTGGTCACTAAGAATAATTTTTCCAGAAAAATTACCTTTACAAAAAATTTACGCGTCAAGTAAAAACAGAACTAGGAATGAAATGATATTTTTATAGAGTAATTAATAAATTTTCTTTTTGCGCTTACATTGTCAACTTACATGGGTAAATATAAGTAACAATGACTTAATGAAAGTCGTGTAAATCTAGTACAGAAGTGTGTATATAATATATATATATCTAATATATATTCATAATATATATATATATATATATACTAATATATATTATATATATTATAGAAATAATTGATAATGAAGGCTAACAAGAGATCCCAATAAGTTAAATCATATGTGCACATCCCGTAGGCTTTTGTCATTGACTACCTTCGTAATATATAATTTAAATGATGCTGTGCCTATGTCTTTTTTCTGATGAAATATACGATATTGGGGCATTTATCAACATATGTATAATTTAAATGGTACGTATCTGATGTTTAAAGGTGGCAAACACTAATGAAATTGAAAACTAGATTTGCAGTTCCATATATTTTTATATTGTTTATTATAAAGATTTTATGCGTAGATTAATGATTCTAACAACTGCGCAAATGTTAAATGTTTCATATATATATATATATATATATAATATATATATATATATTATATGTATATATATATATATATATATATATAATATGATATATAGATATCATATATATATATTATATATAATAATCTATATATATATATATGTTATGTATATATGTAATGTATATGTATGTAGGTATGTATGTTATGTATGTATATACAATCTCTTTAGATAATAACTTGGCTTCCTGTCAAGATGAAGACCATAGATATTATTATTATTATTATTATTATTATTATTATTATTATTATTATTATTATTATTATTATTATTATTATTATTATATTAATAAGAGAGTAGAGATTTATATAAAATAAGCCTAAAAGTATAAGAATATAGCAAAGCTAATTTATTATACCAAAATATAACAGTAAACTAAATACCAAAAACTATAAAAACTTAAAAAAATTCACCGATGATTAATTTTTAGTATTCTTATCAGAGTTATCTTAATTTAGGCCTACTGTTCCTCCCATTACGAATGACGTCATACAGACTGACAAAGTAGTAGGGCCTGCCTCGGAGATAATGGTGACATTACCCTTAGGAATGCCACCTCTCTCTCTCTCTCTCTCTCTCTCTCTCTCATCACCTTTATTTATATTTATTTTTCCTTTATCTTTTCGTTCCAAGTCAGGATCTTTATAAGGGAAATGGTTCTAAAAAAATATAGGCCTAAATTGAAAATACTTTTAATAAAGGTAAAAGGTTAGTTGCGTTGATCTACTATATTTTAGTTGAGAATATAGATTCTATGCTTAATTATATACATAAATAAATATATATGAAGCATATTTGATGTATGTATTTCGTATCTATGTGCCTAATCTTTTTCGTATTCTGTGGGTGCTGCTATGTATTAAAGGTCGTAGATCTTTTAAAATCCCATAAAGACGCGTTCTCCAATAGTACGCAGGTGCTCGTATACATATGTATATATATGTGTGTGTGCGTTTATCTATCCACGTGTTTATACGACTGCCCCGCCTGCATGCGAAGTAACAAGTTCCGCGTCTTTAAACGGCGGATCTTTGCTCGCCTGTGTTACGCAAGAGAAAGGCGAGTAATGTCGGCCTAAAGAGCGGAACAGGTGAGGTCGCCATCACAAACACACCCAGTCCTGGAGACGAGGAAGTTGGCTCTGCAGACAATATAAAACAATTCCTAGAAATACTTTATAACTATATATTACATTTTACTGGCGCCCATGAGAGAGAGAGAGAGAGAGAGAGAAGAGAGAGAGAGAGAGAGAGAGAGAGAAGGTTAACATTCATTGTGGCAAGAAAGATAAAAAATAAATAAATCATGCTTTCTCTCGTAAAAAACGCACCCGTCTCTTTCAAATCACAGCGTCATCTATTATACACAACAGCGTCCCACGACCGTTTCGGGCGGAGTGATTTCAACCACCCAAAACTGAATGCAACCTGTAGGAGGACCTGTAGAGGCCTCTACCGCGGCCTGTAGGACATGTAGCCAAGATTTATGTGTGATAAAAACAGATCGAGCGGGCAAGCACGACTCTGCCTCTCTGTTACCTTGAGAATGGACACACCACCGAACGTCGCGTGTGTTAGTGTACAACAGAACCCGCTCAGCCGCGGATGACTCATTTTGTTTCTTTGATTTGACGAGGTTAGGAAGACGCCGCCGCGGAGGAAGTTGGCTTGAGTTTGGCCTAATACGGGCGTCGGTGCTTCTTTTTTTTTTAATTTTTATTTTAAACTGTCGTAGTTCTGCTTAATGATTTGCATTTTTGAATATTGAAATTGCCGCGGAGTGAGCTTAGAAGTCGTGTAGAACTGTGAGGTGATTTAAAGGCTTTGCGTATTGTTTCCTTTTTAGGCTTAAAAACGTAATAGGACTGAAATCATTTTTATTTTTACGTAACCATATGCATAAATTATATATATATATATATATATATATTTATATATATATATATATATATTCATATAGATTATATATATATATATATATATATATATATATTATAATATATTAATGTTTGTAACCAGAGATTATTTGAAAACCAGAGATATCAAACTATTTTTGTAACATAGCTGGAACTAACCTTATCTCAGAACACCGTAAGATAAGTCTAAAGCTCTCTTAGGAATAAAACAATAGACTAATAGACTATCAGTATCGAAAAACAATAACAAGGCCCCATAGTTTATTTACACAAAACCTCTGGAAAAAAAAAAAAAAAAAAAAAAAAAAAAAAAAAAAAAAAAAAAAAAAAAAGCCCGTCATTTGTGTTTACACACCTCTGACTAAAAGCCAAGGCGACAAGGCTACATCATCGTCCGTCAGACCTCGTTAATGTCAAGGTAGTCGGCGCGCAAGTCGCACGTACAAACAAAAATGAAACGGACAGTCAGAGAGAGCCACGTGAGGAAGGTAGTCTGGGATTGTACCAGATTTGCATCCGAGGCGCCAGATTGACCTGAACGGACGAACAACGTTGTTTCGTTTTTCGGTTGAAACGGCTTGAGCCGATTGTATCCTCTACGTAGGTCGAATGGTTTCCTTTAAATCGGTTGTTTTTCCGTTTACTTTTACGAGAATTTTACGGTGATTGGTTAAAAAAAAGGCGGGTTTAAAGGTGTGTGTGTGTGTGTACGTGCGCGCGTTCGTCAGGGTCTAAGTGAAAGGCGAAGGTGCCTCATCTCTTTTGTAAAGAGAATGGTTGAGCATCATTTTCGCCCGATACGGGCAACCGGGTAAAGTTGCCACATCGCGATTATTTCCTTAATTTCTCGCTTTTTTTCAAGCTTTTGACTTCTTATAAGGTAAACATTTAACAGACAGTAAAGAAAAAGCCATTTGCAACTTATTTACTCGCTCAATTAGACGTAAAATGCCGCAGAAACGTTTGATTTTATTAAATGAAATATGTAGCGGTAGCCACTCTTCTGCCCCCCTCTTGAGAACCCAGGTATCGGAAACACCGGCATATACTGAGAAGCGTCTCTAATTTCGTATCGTGATCGACAAAGACGTCTCTTGTTCTTATCGCTTATCGGCTAAGGATATGACACTCAGGAGAGAGAGAGAGAGAGAGAGAGAGAGAGAGAGAGAGAGAGAGAGATGTGGAATTGCCATATTGTTCAGGGAAGATCTCTTCATTTCTTAAAAGAGATGAGATGGCGGGTTGCATTTTCAAGGCGTTAGGAGTTTAGCTGAAACCGTGATGAATAGAAATACCTTATAACCAGTTAGACTAGATTTATGATAACCTTACACTACAACAATAACAACAACAGAAACAATATTTTGCCATATAGGCCTAAAGACGCTAGACCTGTCAGAGGTTAAGCTATACAGGTGTGCGTTTTACTAATTGGAACAGGTTCATCGTAACCTTAAAACTACAACGCGAATAACAACATAAATGATATTTTTTCCTTATAGACCTTTAGGCGCTTGTAAAAATAATATTTTTTTCCTTGTAGACATATAGACGCTTGTAGAAATAATATTTTTTCCTTGTAGACCTATAGACGCTTATAGAAATAATATTTTTTCCTTGTAGACCTATAGACGCTTGTAGAAATAATATTTTTTCCTTGTAGATCTATAGACGCTTGTAGAAATAATATTTTTTCCTTATAGACCTATAGACGCTTGTAGAAGTAATATTTTTTCCTTATAGACCTATAGACGCTTATAGAAGTAATATTTTTTCCTTAAAGACCTATAGACGCTTGTAGCCTTAAGTATATCTTCCTTATAGACCTTTAGAGACGCTGTAGAAATAATTTTATTTCCATACCTTATAGACCGCCTTTAGACGCTTGTGAAAAGTATTTTATCCTTGTAGACCTATAGACGCTTTGTGTAGAATTATTTTTTCCTTTTAGACCTATAGACGCTTGTAGAAGTAATATTTTTTCCTTATAGACCTATAGACGCTTGTAGAAGTAATATTTTTCCTTATAGACCTATAGACGCTTGTAGAAATAATATTTTTTCCTTATAGACCTATAGACGCTTGTAGAAGTAATATTTTTCCTTATAGACCTATAGACGCTTGTAGAAATATATTTTTTTATTTTTTCCTTATAGACCGATTAGACGCTTGTAGAAGTAAGAAAAATATTTTTCCTTATAGACCTATAGACGCTTATAGAAGTAATATTTTTTCCTTAAAGACCTATAGACGCTTGTAGAAGTAATATTTTATCCTTATAGACCTTTAGACGCTTGTAGAAATAATATTTCATCCTTATAGACCTTTAGACGCTTGTAGAAAATATTTTATCCTTGTAGACCTATAGACGCTTGTAGAATTATTTTTTCCTTTTAGACCTATAGACGCTTGTAGAAGTAATATTTTTCCTTATAGACCTATAGACGCTTGTAGAAGTAATATTTTTCCTTATAGACCTATAGACGCTTGTAGAAATAATATTTTTTCTTATAAGACCTATAGACGCTGTAGAAGTAATATTTTTCCTTATAGACCTATAGACGCTTGTAGTAAATAATCCCTTTTTCCCTTATAGACCTATAGACGCTTGTAGAAATAATATTTTTTCCTTGTAGACCTATAGACGCATGTAGAAGTAATATTTTTTCCTTATAGACCTATAGACGTTTGTAGAAGTAATATTTTTTCCTCATAGACCTATAGACGCTTGTAGAAGTAATATTTTTTCCTTATAGACCTATAGACGCTTGTAGAAATAATATTTTTTCCTTGTAGACCTATAGACGCTTGTAGAAATAATATTTTTTCCTTGTAGACCTATAGACGTTTTTA
>NC_061094.1:61191202-61196202 GCF_015104395.2 Macrobrachium nipponense
TCAGAACACGCGCCGTTTTTCACACCTAAGGTTATCCGTATGGGTTCTTAGGTACGTTGTAGTCAATATTAATCCAATGATTACTTTAATGAGTATGCTGCAAAACAAAAGTCATCAGTGTTACCACGGACTAGGCCTATAGCGTAAAGACTGCAGCTTTTTTTTATAGTAAATCTCCAGAAAACTAGGAATTGTCTGATAAATAAAGTTTTAATAACTAAATTTAGAAACAGGTAGATAATTCTACACTCTCTACATAAAAGGTACTGCAATCTAAATTACTGTAGAACATAAACACACACACACACAGTCACGTGACCCCACACTATATCCGTTTCGTTTGTCACTTCAAAATTCAGAAATGGTTTGTTTACGTCAACTCGTGTGCTTAAGTGATCTTAAGGGAGGAAATTTGCCATCAATATTGCTTCATGTTGCAGAATGAGTGACCGCAGAAGAAGATACTGTGACACTCTAGGTAATGCGTAGCTTAATTACACTTGAAAGGAAGAAAATAGTTGAGAAATTGCCTTTATTTGAAGAGAGAAGAGAAGACCCGTTAATATTGTGTAGCCTGTAGTCCTACTGCCTGCTCTCGAATGACCTCACTAGGTATGGAGAATCAGACTGTTTTGAGGTAATCCATGTATTATTAGAATGATAAAAGGACGGGAGAACAATTAGACTTAATCCAAGGGACCGGGAATTAGCACTGGGTAAGTCTAAAAATGATATTGTGCACGATTTACATTTTTCGTTCGTAACGCCGTTCGGGGTGTAGAAAGCTTTTTAAGGCTGGCATTAAATGCTAAAATGACCGTGCTCCAGTTTAAACTGGATTTCACGATAAATCAATGACTTTTTTGTGGTGTCACTTAGGCTTATTAGCCTAATATAATTGATACCTTTCCCGTGATTAATTTCACTTGTTCAAAAAACGTTGAAGCTTGTGAATGATATTTGAATTAACTTTTATTTTTCGATATTTAATGTATTTTCGTCAATTGTTTTGTCTTTATTGCTGTCACTCGTATCTTAAAGCCATATCCCCCCCCCCCCCCCCACACCTCGTTTTGACTGATGTAGGCTATAATAGTTTCTCAATGTTTATGATATTCTTCACGGCATTCTTTGACCCAGCTCACATATGACCCTGGTATCTAAAGGTGTCAAGTAGTTTTTAGTATTTTTGACCATTTTTACATAATTTGTCAATTCACACGGTATATGTTGCTTTCAAACTGTTATATCTTATGTTGGGATCTCAGGAAAATTGCCTTGGCTTAATTTGTTGTCTCCGTAACCAAGCTAATATATGTGTTCTGCAGGTTAGGCCTATTTTAGCTTAGGTCCTTATGTATTCATGTAAGTACCACTGCCTCATATTTCACTCAGGGTTAAGGGGATTGTCTCCCACCAGGTAGGCTGTATCTCCCTGGTTTAGGCTAGGTGGGGTTAGTTATCATATATCCTTGTAAGAACTCATGCCACACTTAACCTAAGGTTTAGGGTAGTCATCCAGCCCAGTGCTATGTGATTATACACACAAAGCGTTTATTTGCTCATAGGATTTTATTGCATTTTATTCATCAATCACCCAAGATGGTGCTTTTTATATATAATTTAGCGTAGGAATAGTTTAGGGTAGGTGTAGTAATGTATGTCAGTTTGTATACTTAACCGTAGTTTATTATCCTAAGGTTTTTTATGTGAATCTTGCACTTTTTAAGTTTATTTATGCATAAATTGCTCCATGAACTATATACCCATGCATGGAACTCACCACACCATATATGTCACTCAGTATACCTTAACCTTTGTTATCGCAGAGTATTTTCTACACAATTCAAGTGTTATAAGAGCTTCTACAGGGGTTTGTTTGATGATGTTAACATACTAGGCATGACAAGTGGACAACATAGGCATGCTCCCTTATATTAGGTTAGGTAGGGAAGGGTATACCATTGTAATGAACGGGAGAAGCAAGGACAATAGTCACATTCAGAGTTATACAGTATATAAAATAATTAGGTGACCCTAGTACAGCTGTTATATTCGGTTATACAGTATTATATAGTTTGAGATAATCTCTTAGAATTTTGCCCAGGCTAATGCTGCCATGGTGTTTGGTACTTAACCAAGGTGATAAATGAGACTATTTGTAACTTATCATAAGTGCTTGGTCTCCCAACACATAGATAATGAAGGAGCATCTTGACTCTTGAGCATTATAATAACAAGCTGTGTTACTTGCTATACAGACTGTATTTAGAATCCTGCAGTGACGATGGATAAATATATTATTTAGGACAAAACCATTCTTAAAAATAAAAAGTGACTTAGATTAAGCAGTGCTTAACATTCCAACAAAAAAGCTAAGCTGTAATTCAAACAGCAGACATCTTTGAATCGACTTCGAATCGCACCATATTTCGATACACTTTAAAACTGATTCATTTCCTCACTCATATCTCAATAGGACACTCGAAGGTCTGGGGAATGTATCGTTAAATGGCAGTTGACAGATTCCTCGCATTCCACCCTCAGTAGGTCATACTGAGCGAAGTATTTCATACTTATTTTGTCGTTAAGTATATCCCAGTCATGGTCTGGTTCGTGTGAGCATATCGGTTTTTGTTTGGCTATATATATATTTAATTATCTCCAAAGTTTATTTTGTGTCTACTGTATATAGGCTATGTGTTGTATTCTTATGTATGTATGTGAAACATGCATGTTCTCATGCACTTTAATAAGAATTGCTGTGCGCTTTTATGTGCAAACGTATGCATTTCTATAAATGGTTAATGCGCCGTTCTTCGGACCCCAGTATTTCAGCTACAGAATCCCGTGAGAAACATTTATCAGTGCTGATCCTGAAAAAGAGCACTAGCAGGTGCTCTTTGCATCATCACATTCTCTCTCTCTCTCTCTCTCTCTCTCTCTCTCTCTCTCTCTCCTCTCTCTCTCTCTCTCTCCATCTGGTTGGTGGTGGGTGGTATGACGCTACTGCTGCTCTGGTTTCGATCAGATGTGTGAAGAAGAAGAAGAAACTTCTCGCCGACGTCATGTACTCCTAAGTGACGTGTGTGCTGTTAAGGGAAAGATTATAGCGTTGCCGAAGATGTGTGTTCAAGATACGCGTAAGATGATGATAGTAGCCCTCGCAATTATAGGAGACCAGCCGAGTAGCGCGCACATATACACGTGTACACGCAAAAAAAGCAGTAAAGCGCACACATAGTCTACATGCGTACACACTTAGACCTATGCAGTAACGCTCACACATAGCCTACAATTGTACACGCCAGAGTAGACCAATGCAATAGCACTTGCCACTTGCAACGGATTATTGAATGGTAGTACTATTATAAAATTAGCATATATAAGATTATCATGTTTAATAAGTCGATAAAAATAATTTGCATATGTAAAGACTCTGGTACGTAAAATTCAGTAGCACTTGCTACCTGCAACAGATTGTTAAATGTTAGTACTGTCATAGCATGTATAACACTTTTTATAAGTACATTATTATAGTTTTGCGTATTATATATATAAAAGGTTTATATATACCCATATACTTGTGCACATGCGTACAGATACTCCAGTAACCTAGTTCGAACTAGCTCACGCTATTACGACTTCTAAAACAAGCGGATTTTTCCCGAGAAATTTCTCATAGATCAACGGATACATAATCTCTTGCAGTGTACCACACACATACACACACGTGTGGTATTTTGAAATGAAGAATTTGCGTACGTGCTCTAGAGAAAGATAAGGAGAGAAAGGTTACACCATCTCTGGTTTTTTTTTTCCACAATGAACCGTTGCAGGTGTTGGATAGACTCCCAAGAATCCGCAGCTATTGTTGTAGTAGTCGGCATTTTCTCAGAGTCCGTAGCGGACAATCTGCATAGGTAGTGATTTATTCATTGCCGTTTGTTGTAGACTAAACCTACTCCCCTCTCCCCCTCCCCCAACCCCGTGGAGGGTGAGCACGTTAGTCTACGTCATTTGTAAGGACTAAAGGATCCTTAGTTTACGAAATCCTTCCACGACAATAGATCCTCGTCGTCTTCTGTATCACATTTCCCCTTTGTGTGTGTTCGCGCCGTCTCATGAATTCCTTCACAGATCTGTGTCTTTTTTGGCAGAAATTGATCTCTAAGCACTGCAGCTGGTTATATTAAAGCTACTTTTTAATCCTATTTCGTCTACTCAGAAAATGACTGACGTAGGGGGGGAGATATTTCCTTTGTAAGAATTTCCATCTTGAACGCCCACTGCTTTTTTGTGAATTTGATTTTGTTTTTCGAATTGCGGGAATTCGTAATCAGTCGATGAGATCACATTTCTAGTGCAATGTTTGTAACGTAAATGAGACTTTATATTATTATTATTATTATTATTATTATTATTATTATTATTATTATTATTATTATTATTATTATTATTATTATTATTCGGCTTGAAAAAATATATAGAAAAAGCTTTAAAAAAAGATGGTTAACTTGAAGCTTTCCAAAAACAGGGTTGGAGTTAGACTAACATACAAATTATAAAAAAAACAGCAAAAAATCAACACACGTACCTTAAGAAGTTGTCGATAAAATAAAGTTTTAAAACATTTCAAGAAAGTGCTCCTAGGAAGAATGATCCAGTATGGTGGGATGGTTGGTGTAGTTTGAAATTCAAACCATTGCAAAACCTCTCGTTAAAACTGTGACGTGCCTTTAGTAGATTGGCGCGTGTTCCTGGTTTCGTAGTCCTATGGAAATCCATATCCCATCATTGTCTGCCAGTGTGCCACGGGGCACACTTCTTAGTAGTACCATAGGTCTTATATTCTGTATGAAGGATCGTTTATGTTGGCTCATAGAGAATCGACACATTGACAGACAAGGATGGGATATGGATACCGATAAGCGCCTCAGTGGCGTGGTCGGTCTGTTGTTGGCGTGCCACCTCGTTAGCCGCGAGTTCGATTCTCGGGC
>NC_061094.1:61201202-61203702 GCF_015104395.2 Macrobrachium nipponense
TGCGCACGGTTGGGGGATCTACGGAAACCACCGCAAACGCTTCCTGTTCATATTATGCAAGCTGGACAGTGGCATGTTTACAATCATTCTAGGAATGAGCCGTGGATTTCGAATAGCTTCCCACGGTTGCGGTGCTGGTTTCCTTTTCTCGGTGAGAAAAATCCTAACTGTAAGCGGTGGATATTTCCGCGCGAGAGGGGAGTGTCAGTTTTTAGGATTAGGTTAGGTTTGCTTGGGAGAAAAAGGATGGATTTAGGTTCGTAGGGCCATGCATTGCACAAGTAATCAGTCGAGCTAAATTGCAGTTCAGAATTTTGCTGACAAAGTAGGCCCGTGAGCCTGATTATAATTCAGCCGAACTATGATTCAGAATTTGGCTGACAAAGTATTTAGGCCTATGTATTACACATGTATTCAAGTGAACCTAACAGCAGGTCAGAATTTTGCTTAGAAAAGTTTTTAGGCCTATGCATTACACATGTATTCAAGTGAGCCTACGAGCAATTTAGTGTTTTGCTGACAAAGTTTCTAGACCTATATATTTCACACGTAATCAAGTAAGCCTACACATAATTCTAAATTTTGCTGACAAATTTTCTAGGCCTATTTATTACACACAATCAAGTGAATGAACGAACAATACAACATTGTTGCTCTTTCTAGGCCTGTGCGTGATCAAGTAAGCCTTATTGTAATTCAAAATTTTGTTAACAGACTTAGGGTGTTGCTGTCGTATACATCTTGAATTAATTCTAGTCTCCCAATTATTCCACACTGTACCCAAGAGGTGGGTTAGTGCCTCAGTGCACCTCACGGGGTGCACTGTAGGCATTACTAAAGGTCCTTTGCAGCCTCCCTTCGACCCCTAGCTACAACCCCTTTCATTCTTTTTACTGTACCTCCATTCATATTATCTTCCATCTTGCTATCCTCCCTCTCCTAACAATTATCCCATAGTGCAACTGCGAGTTTTTCCTCCTGTTACACCTTTCAAACCTACCTACTCTCAATTTCCTTTCCAGCGCTGAATGACCTCGTTGGTCCCAGTGCTGGGCTTTTGTCATATACTCTATTTTCCAACAGTTTCTTCCTTTTAAGCCAATCACAGTTTGGGAACAAATATTAACGTTAATCTGTTCACCGTCATACTACGGTAACCATACAGAGATCAATTGAGCATTCCTTAGCTTACTCAGATAATTATATAAATAAGTTACTGCCATATTTTCACACCAAACTTATCTCTGATCAGGTCACTTTGATCAGTCATCGCCATCGGTAACATAAGCTAGCCAACAACACCTCCGTTACACCAGTCAAATATTTAGACTACTCAAGAAATGCCATATGAAAGTGGAAAAATCTAAGCGCCGCTTGACTGATCCAGTACTGACTAGACTAATTCGGGGATATTTGAAACTCTAGTCCAAGTATAGTGTTTTTTTTTTTCTTTTTTTTTCAAGGTTTAGGGCACAGGCTCCCCGGGGCTGTGTCGGCCTACGTTTTTATCTTTACATGATGTTTAGTGTGTTTGAGAGAGAGAGAGAGAGAGAGAGAATGAAGTTCATGGAATGTGGGAAAACGTAAAAGTGATGAGAAAATGCGTAATATCAACTTATTCCTTACAAACCCTACAAGTTGACTGATGTGCGATTCTCTCTCTCTCTCTCTCTCTCTCTCTCTCTCTCTCTCTCTCTCTCTCTCTCTCTGTGCCATAATCGAGTGATGAGAAAACACGGTACTTCAACGCGAATCCCAGTAGGCTATCAAGTAAGTTGATTTTGATTCTTTCTCTCTCTCTCTCTCTCTCGCAAGCAAGCGAGCGAGCCACAGAGCCGTGCGACGGAGCCAGCGGAACCTCTCTCTCTCTCTCTCTCTCTCTCTCTCTCTCTCTCTCTCTCTCTCACCTTGAAGCGCTCCACTTTCTCCGGAATTGAGGCGGGCTGGAGTATCTCGTGACGTCATCATGTCGGTGGGAAATTTTTAGCCGTTGTCGCTCGTAATAACTTTCGGTTTTTACGATGCGATAGTATACTTCCGTATATTTTGGGGGGGAGGGGGAGAGGAGGGGCTGGGTCAACCGATGGAGGAAATGACCGGAAAGCGTTGCTATTATTGCGTTTGCGTTTCGCAGAAAGGCATTGTGGGTAAGGATTTTGGAAGTGGACGAGCGCCATCTTCTAAAGTATTTCCCTCTGTGTGTGTTGCGTGATAAGGTGTGAGATAAATACTGATTACCTATATGTATATATGCTTATATATGTGTGTGTATATATATATATATATATATATATATATATATATATATATATATATATCCTATGCCTATATATATATATATATATATATATATATATATATATATATATATATATTTATATATTGCCTATATATATATATATATATATATATATATATATATATGCCTATATATATATATATATATATATATATATATATATATATATATATATATATATATATATATATATATATATAT